>NW_006400165.1:876210-903224 GCF_000299155.1 Elephantulus edwardii
ATGGCCAACAAGCACATGAAGAAATGTTCAAAATCCCTAGCTCTAAGAGAGATGCAAATCAAAACAACTATGAGATATCGTCTCACACCAGTCAGAATTGCTAAATTTAACAGAACAGAAAGCAACAAATGCTGGTGAGGTTGTGTTGGTGGAAGTGTAAAATAGTGCAATCACTCTGGAAGGCAGTGTGGCACTTTCTCAAAAAGTTGCAAATAGAAATATCATTTGACCCAGCAAGTCCACTACTGGGAACATACCCCAAAGAGACTATAACTGACACCCAAGCAGATATATGCACACCCATGTTTATTATAGCTTTGTTCACAATAGCAAGGATTTGCAAACAACCTAAGTGCCCATCATCAAACGAATGGATAGAGAAGCTGTGGTACATTCACACAATGGAATACTATACTGCATTGAAAAATAAGCAACTCATGCTTATTTCAAAATGGATGACCCTGGAGGACATTATGCTGAGTGAAATATCTCAGTCACAAAGGGACAAATACTGCATAGTGCCACTGCTGTAAAACAGGACTGACATCGGGGTTGGCGGGAGACTGAGAAAGATGGGATAAATGATGTATACTGCATTGAAACAGATGAGGGAGAAAACTGTTTAAAAGGGATATGTGATCAGGTATTTTTGTCATGACAGGAGTCCAGAATGAGGGATGCATAGTGGAGTGGACCTGGGGGAAGGGATTGTAAAACAAAAGATGGGAAACTTTTCTTTTACTTTTCAAAGAGAAGAGTGTACTGGCATGGGAAGGGGGCATGGAGAAAAGTGCAACAATTAATGAATGGAAATCGAAAGTCTTTGTAAATTTTCATTAAAATTAATTTAAAAAATGATAAAAAAATCAGGAAAGGCATATGTCAAGGTTGTATCCTTTATCCCTACCTATTCAGTCTGTTCATGGAGGAAATCATTCAAGAAGCTAGACTATATGAAGAAGAATGTGGCCTTGGGATTGGAGGAAGACTCATCAACAATCTGTGTTATGTAAACGACAAAATCTTGCTTGTCGAAAATGAAGATGATTTGAGACGCAACAGATAATGATCAGAGAAACAGAGACCTCCGTATTACCAAGAAAGAAGAGATGAAAGCAGAGCATGTTCTTGGGATCCAGGTCCTTGTGATGGAAAGCTCCTTGATCAGGGTGAGCTCAAGACACATGAAGTTCTCCAAAGAACATCGGACCTACAGATATTTGAACTACAGCTATTGGAAGACAAGGTCTTCCTCCAAAGCCAACACAGAAAGAAAACCTTGCCCCGGAGCTGGCACCTGGAATTCATACTTGAGCCTCCTAAACGGTGAGAAAATAAATCCCTGTTTCTTAGAATTATCCACTGTGGTATTTCTGTTGTAGCAGCACTAGCTAACAAAGACGGGCATTGATTGTGGATCCAAGTGAAAGGAAATCCCTGCCAGCTTCACCTCTGCATACCATGAGCTTTCTTGTTGGTCCAGCTGCAAGCATTTCTGTTTTCTTTATGTTGAGGTATAATCCACACTGAAGATATTGTCTTGTATTCTCATCAGGAAGTGCATCGGTTGCTTTCAGCAGGCAAGGTTGTCTCATCTGCGTATCACACGTTGTGACTGCTCTTGTATGGTTGCTTTCTGTATGGAATGCATTCCTCCCTAGTACTGATAACCCGATTGGCTGCTTGCTTAGCTAAAAGGCAAGTCACAAGAGTGATTTCTGTTTCCACCTTGAAAGGTGACTAACAACCAAAATTTTTGGGATGCCAGTAGACTACCAGATCAGTAAGCATGGCCTTTATTTTGAAATTATTTATATTTTACATTTTTCTCCCACTCTCTCAGGAGCTTTTTAACCATGATCCCTTTCAGAATAGTCACAAGAGAAGCTGGGCACCATCTACTTCAATTGGTCTCAGGGTCGTGAGACCTAACGTTTACATGGTCCACTCAGCTTCTGATCCAAAAATCTGCCATTTTCCTCACTCTTCTTTCCTCTGGATGGGGAGAGAGCGACAGTTGCACTGTAGATGGGTTTTAAAGACCATATAAAGACTTTTAAAGACAAACTTTTAAGACCCAGGGCAAAATAGGACATAGGGCATTGCTTTGTGGACTATGTTATGCTAATTGACTCTGATTCCCCCTAGACTGTGGTCCTGACTCCCAGACCTAGTGACTCACTCTCTCAAGTTGTTTGATTAGGCCTGAGAAGTGTTCATAATTGTACGTCCTGTGTCTTCTGCTGTGTCCTCTGCATAGAGCAGCTTATGTACCCATGAGTGTGGTCCAGTTGGTCTGCTCATACCTGTTCATCTTACCTGTCTGCCTGTGGGTCTACTTGGAGATCAATATGTGTTATTACAGATCATTCTGGAGAATAATGTTATAGTATTTACCTCTGTGACTTTCTTGTACCTCTCTTGGTGTCTTCCTCTTCCTTAATGACTCTTATGAAGATTGATTGCTTCAATTGATGCAGAGTGCTTAAAAGAGCACTTAGGAGAAACTCGACATAAGGATTGGCTCTTACTTTAAACCAAACCCACTTGCTGTTGAGTGGATTTCAAGTCATGGAGACCTTCATGGAGGACGGGAAATCTCAGAAGGAGGAGACTATCCATTTTCTCCCACAGAGCAGCTGGGGGTCGATTCAAGCTGCCCACCACATGATACACTCTGTCATCACAGCTCTGTAGTTGTTATTTTAGCCTCTGGGAATGAATACATCAGTGAATAAGACTGAGAATAAACTTGTTAACAACAACAGAGGAAATCATATTACAAATGCAATTCAACTCATTGCCCTTGAGTTGGAACCAACTCTTGGCTGACCCTCCAGAACGTTTTCAAAGGTGATACAATCCCACAGGAAAAGATTGCCCATCTTTCTCCCACAGAACAGTTGGTGGATTTGAACTGGGTTGGCAGCACGACTCCATATTGTTGTTGTGTTGTTGTGTACCATTAAGTTGGAACCGACCCATAGCTGACCCTCCAGTGGATTTTCAGAGGCAGTTAATCGCATGGAAGGAGACTACCCACCCTTTTCCTGCGGAGCAGCTGGTGGCCTCAAATCACATGTCTTTTGGATTTCAGTGCAGCCGAAAGGGTCAAATAGAACAAAGAAGGGAAGATGGAGGAGGAAGGCACGAGTTACAGTTTCAAATCAAATGTCCAGAAGTGGCCTCCTGAGAGAAAACCCTGTGTCGATAACAGCTGTGAGTGCATGGGCTAACCACCTAGCCATTCCTCTAGTTTTGGCTAAGGCACCAAGAGTTCCATCAGAGGTATGCAGAGATCCTTTGAGAGAGAACTCTTGGAGACCAAGTGCCTTGAGTGTGAGAAACTGCTTGCTGGTGCGTTCAAGAGGGTACACGAGTAGCCTGTGAGGAACTAAGGCTTTTGCCAGTATGGTGGGGCAAGCTCCGTGGTGCGGTGTGGCAGCTGAGGGCAGTTGGCCGAGAGGTTTCTACCTCGGAGCAGGAATGGGGCCGGCGAAGGCCCTTGGAGAACCGTATCTAATGAGGACCTACCTTTCCACTGGGTATGACCTTGGCTCTTAATTCTTCAGCCTGATTTTCTTTTACCTGGAAAAGCTGGTGGGACATACTGTGAGTGTATTTGTAATAATGTACAAAGTACAGATTCTGCTGTGGGGAAGTTAGAGAAAGGGCCTTTTCTGGGTTCGTTGTGGCAAGGAGGTGAGTTCACAAAAAGCCCTGCAATTGATGCTTGTCTGAGGGCAATGAGTTAATTGTTTGTTGTTGTTATGTGTCGTAGAGTTGACTATGACTCATTGCAACCATACGAACAATGTCTCTGAACCTTGCTCCATCCTCAGCCAACCTCACCATCTCTGACACACTTGACCTTCTTGCCACAGACCTGTGTCAGTTCATCTTATCTGAGGTCTTTCTCTCCTGCACTGACCCGCTACATGCCCAAAATATGTGAAACAAAGCTTCAAAATTCTTGCCACCAAAAAGCATCCTGGTTTCACCCTCTCCTGGACAGACCTGTTTGTTCTCTTGGCAGTCCATGGTATGTTCAATACTCTTCTCCAGCACCACAGCTCAAAAGCATCGATTCTTCTCCTAGCATTCTTAGTAATTGCCAGCTCTCAGATGCACAGTAAGCAATTGAGAAGACCATGGCCTGGGTCAGGCACACCTTAGTCTCTAGGCTGATATCATTGCTTTTTTGCACTCTGGAGAGACGTTTGACAGCAGATTTTCCCAATGTAACTTGTCTTTTGATTTCCTGACTGCTGGTGTCAAAACTGTTGTGGATCCAAGCAAGAAGAAATCACTACCAACTTCAATCTTTTCTCCTCTATTGGCCTAGGTGGTGAGGATCTTTGTATTCTTAATGTTGAGATTCAATCCATATTGAAGGCTGTTGTCCTTGACCTTCTGCAGCAAACGCTTCAAGTCCTCCTCAGTTTCAATAAGCAAGGTTGTGTCATCTGCATATCACAGGTTGTTGACGAATCTTCTTCCAATCCTGATGCCATAGTCATATTTATAAAATCTAGCCTAACGAATTATCTGTTCCGGTTATAGATTAAAAAGGTATGGATGAAGGATGTATTCCTGGCATACTCCTTTCTTGATTTTGGACCATTCAGTGTTTTGAGGGCAATTAGTAAAATAGACTTAAGGTCCTTCTTTGTGGAGCTCATAGTCTAGTGAGACAAATAGACAATGTTGGGCCAACTATAAAGCAGGATGAAGGAGCAGAGAATAATGGAATGCCATTTCTGTCGGAGTAGACAGAACAGACTTTGCCCACGTTTGTTGGACAACTCGAGGAGGAGGCCCAAGCCATACTTGGCAGGAATGAGAGAGCTTTGTAATACTGGCCTAAAATTGGGAGGCTCAAGGCTGAAACACCTGTGAGCATGTTTAGGAAGCGGTCCCGACTGTCTTCTGCCACTAACCTGGATTCTAACCTTTTGACTTCCCCATTATGGCTCTTTGTGGTCTGTGTGCTATCACATCGGATTTGGGACCCAGTAAAGCAGTGATATTGATGTTGGGATGAATAGAAAGAGGTGTGGGAGTATGGGGGCCATGTCTAACCACATGACAGTTGGTTTTGTGTTGTTGATGTTGTTGACAGGGATAGTGCCCCTTTGTGAAGTTGTAACGGTCAGATATGGCCATTCCCATGCAGCCCTTGCTCCTTTTACACATACTGAAGGGTGCAGACTTTAATCATCTTCAGTAAGTGCTTCAAGTCCTCCTCAGTTTCAGCAAGCAAGGTTGTGTCATCTGTATAATGCAGGTTATTGATGAGTCTGCCTGCAATCCGGATGCCGCAGTCTTCTTCATAAAGTCCAGCTTTATCAAATGATTTGTTTAGCATACAGATGGAATAGGTATGGAGAAAGAATAGAAATGGTGCTAGTGGTGAAAATGACAAGAAAATAGAAGTGGGGAAGTAAATAAACACTGACCTCCATTGTGATGTTTGTCTGCTTGGTGTTTGTATAGATTTGAAAGTTATTGTTGTTAGGTGTCGTCAAGTCAAGTACAACTCATAGCGACCCTATGAACTCTGTTCTATCCTGTGCCATCCTCACGCTTCCTCACACACAAGAGCCCATTGAGGCTGTCAGTGTGTGACTTTCAGTTTGAAAGTACTTTTTACTCATTGAGATACAATTTTTATCCTCTAAAACACAACCTCTTTACCACACAGTTCTGTGATTTTTTTTTTAACAAACTTTGAGTCATGCAGTCATCAACACAATCAAGAAAGGGCATTGTCCCCTTAGCTTCGAATGGTCTCTCCTGCCCCTGTACAGACAAGCACCTTCTCTCACTCCAGACCAGGCCTCTGGCAACTAATGATCTGATTTCTGTCCCAGGAGTGGAAATGGAGTTATCCAGTCTATAGTCTTTGTATCTAGCTTTGTTGTCTTAGGAGAACGGTTTTTGAGATCCTCCACATTGGTGCATAGCAGTGGAGTATTGTTCTCCCTGCTGAGAAGTGTTCCTTTTGTTGTAGAGACACACTACAACTGCTTCTCCGAATCCCACTTGAGAGGCCTATGGATTACTGGCTTACAGAGATAATGGCTATAACTTGTAAACACATTCAGTGGAGGGTTTATTTGTTGCTTTTTAGAACACTTCTTCACTTCTCTTGAGTGAAAACCTACAAGTGGGCTTGCAAGTTTGTATAGTAACTGTGTGTTTAACTTTATACATATAAATCTGTTAAACATTTTTAAGCCATTCTAACAATGGGTGTAACTCAGAGGAGACAGTGAGGAGGGTGCGGATTTAGGCAGGGTTTCATTCTGTTGCAAATAGGGCCCCACTGAGTCAGAGCCACACAGACAGTCCCTAACAACAACAACACATCAATGTGTGATGGCATGGCCTTGCTCCTTTAATTCAAATTCACACTCTCTAATGCCCAGTGTTATTGGGAATATTTTCAAGAACTTACCTGACATTTCTATGTCTTCCTTTTACATGTTTTCTAATTAGGTTATTTTCTTACTGCTGAACTGTATTGCTTTCCAATTGGTGCTATTAACAGAGAAATGACCACAAACTCAATGGCTTAGTAACTTGGGAGAGACTAGAGAATAGTATGCTGAGTGAAACATCTTCACCACATAAGGGCAAATATTGTACAAGGCCACTGTTGTGAAACTAGCAGGTTGGCTGTCTAAGATGTGTATAAATGTTGGAAGGGGAAGGATAGAAGGGGGTCGGGGAAAGGGAAAGGAGGAAATCCCTGGGATGATTTAACCATGCAGAGGTTAGTGCGTGGAAGGGGTGAAGTGAGGGGAAATGGCCAATAGGGTCTTGAAAAGATGGAGTGGTAATAGGCACAGAGCATGGTAATTAGTTATGTGAAGTAGAATATATATGAATGTATAAAACACAAAGTATATGTACAAAACATAATGGTTGTTGTTATGTGCCATCAAGTCCAGTGCAACCCATAGCAACCCTGTGAACAAAAGATCTGGTCCCTGTCCTGTCCTGCGCCATCCTCACAATTTCTGACACACTAGAGCCGATTACAGCAGTCCCCCTGACAGTCCCCCTGGTCAAGCATCTTCTCCTTCACCCACCCTCCACCTTTCCAAGCATCATGTCCCATTCCAAGGACTGGCCCCTCTAACAACATGCCCAAAGTATGTGAAGCGAAGCTTTATCATCTTTGCCTCCAAAGAGCACTCTGGCTGCCCCTCTCCAAGACATGTTTGTTCTTTTGGCGGTCCGCGGGATGTTCTGTGCTCCTCTCCAGCCCACAACTCAAAGGCGTCAAGTCTTCTGTCATCTTTATTCATTGTGCAGCTTTCAGATGCATAGAAAGTGATTGGAAAGATCATGGCCTGAATCAGACATACCTTAGTCCTCAGACTGACATCATTGTCCCTCGATAATTTGGAGAGGTTCTGCCCCTCAATATTTGGAGAGGTCCCTACCCGCAGACTTTCCCAGGGCAAATATGTCTCCTTATTTCCTGACTGCTGGTACCAAAGGTGTTAATTGTGGATCCAAGTAAGATGAAGCTGTTGACAGTTTCAGTCTTTTCTCCATCTCTCATGATGTTGCCTATCAGTCCAGTGGTGAGAATCTTTTGTCTTCTTGACACTGAGATGCAATCCATATTGAAGGCTATAATCTTTGATCTTCTGCAGCAAGTGCTTCAAGTCCTCCTCTTTCAAGTCCATGATGTATATGAATGCTTATATGTAAACCAATCAATTATTTTTTTTAAAAAAAAACCAAACCCAGAAGCATATTCTCTTGCTGTTTTGGAGGTCAGAAGCCCCAACTGAGGCCTCCAGGGGTAAAATCAAGGGGTTGGCAAGGCTGAGGAACATGATCCTTGTCACCGCCAGCATTCTCTGATTTGTAGCCATGTCCCTCCAGTCTCTGCCTCAGTGTTCGCATAACCTTCTCTTCTGTAGTCCTATCTCCCTGTGCTTCTCTTGTAGAAGGACATTTGTGGTTCCATGTACAGCCCACTAGGATAATCCACAAGGATCTTCTGCTGGTGTAGTGGGTTACTTACTTGTTGGGCTGCTAAAGAGAAGGTCGGGGGTTCAATCCCACCAGCCACTCCAAGGAAGAATGAAGCAATTTACTCCTGTGAAAATGTCTTAGACTCAGAAGCCTGGTTGAGGGTCTCCATAAATCAAAATTGATCCCTAGGTAGTGGGAATGGGTGGGGTAATCCAGAATAATCTCCCTATTCTAGATCCGTAACTAAATCACATGTATCTAATCCTTTTTTGCTGTATAAGATCACATTCTTAGGATCTATGGGTTCAGACCTGAGTAACTTTGGGCTCATTATTTATCTTGTCACATGACTTTAAAGAATTTTTTTTTCATGAGCCCTCTATCAATATGTGCTTTGCAAATATTTGCTTACCATCTGTGACTTGCTTGGTTTTTCATTTTCATGACGGTATCTTTTTTTATATAATTAACTTTTAGTGTGACTTCAGTGAAAGTTTATAGAGCAAACTGGCTTTCAGTTCAACAGTTCACACAGTTTGGTTTCTGGCATTGATCGCAGTTCCTATGACTTAACAGTATTCGTCCCACCATTTCCCTGGTTTTCAGTCTCCATCCTCCCTCTGCCCTGTCCCTTCCTGCCTTCTAAGCTTTATCTCTGGGAAAGTGTGTTACTTTTTACAATCTCATATAGTTGAACATGTTATCAGAAGGGGCCAGTCCCTAAGGAGAGAAATCATGCTTGGTAAAGCAGAGAGTTAGTGAAAACAGTAAGACTGTCAAGAAAAACATTGACGCAGGAGCTACAGCAACGAACTCAGGCTCAGCAAAGCTTGCAGATATGGCCTGGAGCAGGCACCACTCTGTCCCGCCGTGTGCAGGCTCGCTGTGTCATCGCCCCTGGGGACACCTGGCAGCAGTGATGGCACAGGGCCGCTTGAGTAGAATTGACATCTTCCAGCCCATGAACACATATTTGCCTAGTAATTTGAGTCTTTTATTTCACTCAGCACATTTTTTCCATATATTCCATATATCTTGTTAGATTTATCTATAAATATTTTCTTCTTTTAGTGTTATCCTGAATGGTACATTTTTTATCATTTCAATTTTGTAATTTTTTCCTAGTTTATAGAAATGGAATTTTTTAAAAAAAATATTAATGCTGTATTCTTTTCTGGAAGTTTTGTAGATTTCTTGGCATTTCCCACAAAGGCAGTCATGTTTTCTGTGAGTACAGACAGCTCTATTTCTGAAGGCTTTTATTCTTTTTTCCTTGCCTTATTGTATTGACAAAGATCTTCAATATCATACTGAATATGGGTGATAAAAGTAGGCATCTTGATTTTGTTTCACGTCTTAAGAGAAAGGCATTCAGTCTTTCACCGTTAATGGTGTTGTTAGGTACTGTAAGGTACTCACGGCGACCCTCTGAACAACAGGTCTGAACCCTGCCCTGTCCTGTGCCGTCCTCATCATCTCTGCTGAAGTCACCGTGTCAATCCCGCTGGTCAATCCATCCTCTGCTGACCTGCTATCTTTCCAAGCATGATGTTTTCCAGGGAACAGCCTTGCCCAGCTACATGGCCAAAGTATGAGAGCCAAAGCTTTGCCATCTTGCCATTAATTATATTGTTGTTGTGTGTTGTCAAGTAGGAATTGACCCCTTGCTGACCCGCCAGAGGGTTTTCTGAGGTGGTTCATTGAATGGGAGGAGACTGCCCATCCTTTTTTTTTTTTAAGTGTTGTTATATTTTTAATAGTATTAATCCCTCAAGAATCATAGAATGTTGGGATTTACTTATCTATTCAACTTTTTTTTTTACATTTTTTAAATTTATTCTTAATTTCAATGAAAATTTACAGAGACTTTGGATTTCCATTCATTCATTGTTGTACTTTTCTCCCCTCCCAACCCTCCCCCCTAGTACACTACCCTCTTGGAAAAGTAAGACAAATTCTTTCACTGTTTTACAATCCCTGCCCCCAGGGCCACTCCATTATGCAGCCTTTGCTCTGGACTCCTGTCATGACAAAAATACCTAATAATTTTCTCTCTTAAACAGCTTTCTCCCTCATCTGTTTCAATGCAGTATACATTATTGAACCCATCTTTCTCAGTCTCCTCCCAACCCCGGGGTCAGTCCTGCTTTACAACAGTGGCAGCATGCAGTATTTGTCCTTTTGTGACAGATACTTCACTCAGCATAATGTCCTCCAGGCTCACCCATTTTGAATAATATTGCATGAGTTCCTGGTTTGTCAATGCAGCATCGTATTCCATGTGTGAATATACCACAGCTTCTCTATCCATTCATTTGTTGATGGGCACTTAGGTTGTTTCCAACTCCTTGCTATTGTGAACAAAGCCACAATAAACAGGGCTGTGCATATATCTGCTTGGATGTCAGTTATGGTCTCTTCGGGGTATATTTCCAGTAGTGGAATTGCTGGGTCAAATGGTATCTCTATTTGCAACTTTTTGAGAAAGCGCCACACCACCTTCCACAGTGGTTGCACCATTTTACACTCCCACCAACAGTGAATAAGGGTTCCAGTTTCTCCACAACCTCGCCAGCATTTATTGCTTGCTGTTCTATTAAATTTTACTATTCTGACTGAGGTAAGATGATATCTCATAGTTGTTTTTGCCAATCCTTCAGGTAGGTGTTCTTGTACATAAATGCCATTTTTCAAGAAGAGAAAGTTCTTTTTCTTTCTTCTTAGTTTGTTAAGAATTTTATTATTAATTGATGGGTGAACATGGGTTTTTTTTCTTTTCCAGATTGTTGGCATAGTCGATTGGACTTGGATGTGGAGCCGATTTGGATTCCCAGGCTATGTTGCCATTCTGGTGGCTGGATATTTTAATTGACACTCATTTAGTTTAGTCTAATATCTTTTCATAGGTTCATAGACCATCTGGGCTTTCCATTCCATGAAATACTGGTGATGACTTTGACCAGTTGTTACTGAATTGTTCCTTGTTGGTAGTAGACCTTCGTTACATAGTCTAAATTTGAATGACTCTCTGATGGATGTGTTGCAGGCTCCTTCTCCAGCGTGGAGCTTATCTTTTTTGTCTTTTGCCCTCCTCACTGGTCCCATGCTGGAATGTTTTGTATCTTATTTTTAAATAATATGCTGAATACTTGTGACCTCATTGCCAACCCCTGAAAGAGTCTAGAGCTGAAATTCTTAACAATGGCTTTACAACTCATTCCATTCCACTCTCATGCACCTTCTCAAAACAATAACACTCATATCTGCTGATTTACCCCTTATACATGTGAGTTCACTCAAGCTTTGCAATTTTCCTGTGAGCTAGTGACACCACACACAAAGCCACTGTGAGTTACTTGCAAACATTTGGTGACAAAAGTAGAATTTGAACCCAGGCAGTGTGTTTCTTATTTCATTGCCTTTTAAAACTTTTAATTACATGCCTAAATATGCTCTTTAGTTTTGCTTGTTCTATTAACGTTATTTTAAAAAGCACCATGCCATATGTTCTCCTGGGAAACAACATGAGGTTATTTTGATGAACAGAAGTTCTTAAAGGTAATACACTTAAATTTATCATTCTTTTCCCTTATTGTTTATGCGTTTTTGTTTCTTGTTTGAGAAATATTTTCCCAATGGTCATGTAAGACCGTCTAAAAGAGGTATAGATTTGCCTTTCCCATCTACGTCTCTCTTAATTTTGAAAGCATGTTTGTCTCATATGTTATTTATGTGCACTCGAGTTGACCAGGTCTCACAGTGACCCTATGCACAATAGCTCTGGACCTTGCCCTAACCTGAGCCAATTGCACTGTTTCTGACACGCCTGCCCCCATTACCACAGTCACAGTGTCAATCCATCTCTTCTGGAGTCTTCGTCTCCTGCTTTGTCTCTCCACCCATTTGAGCATGATGTCCTCCAAAGACCAATCCCTTCAGTCAGGCCACATGCTCAAAGTATGTGAAACAGAGCCTCAAAATCCTAGCCTCCAAGGAGAAACTTAGTTTTACCCTCTCCAGGATAGACCTGTTTGTTCTCTTGGAAATCCAAAACTCTTCTCTAGCATCATAACTTGAAGGTATCTGTTATTCTTCTGTCATCTTTAGTCATTGTCCATCTCTCAGATAGCTCTAATAGTGACCAACTGTTGGATTTAATAATCTCCTGGTTTTGATGTTGTTGTTACGTGTTGTCGAGTGGATCACAACTCATAGCGACCCTTTAAACAAGAAATAGCTCTAAACCCTGTCCTATCCCAAGCCTGTCTCACTGTCTCCAGTACACTTGTCCCCATTATCATAACCATTGTGTCAACCCATCTCATCTAGGGTCTTTCTCTTCTTCCTAACCCTCCGCCCTTCCAAGCATGATGTCCTTCTCCAAGGACTGGTCTCGCCTGGCCACATGCCCATATTATGTGAGACAGAGCTTCACAATCTTTGTCTCCAAGGAACAATCTGATTTCACTCTCTCCTCGCTGCCCATGTTACGTTCAATGTTCTCCTCGCTGCCCATGTTACGTTCAATGTTCTTCTCCAGCACCACAATAAATGTAGACAATATCACAGAGAGCACTATCTTCTTTACCCAGCTTCCCAAAATGACAACTGAGATGCAACAGATTACTTCTATGTGGTCTTCCTTGTCATATTCTTGTAATTCTAAAGACATTATTTAATGAAACAATGTCAGTGAGAGGAAGCTCTGGTGACCTACTGTGAGGAGTTGCACTGGCAACCCAAAGGTATGTGGGCAAACCCCTCCTGTGCAATTCATTGGCTGCTTCTGAACACCTGCTAGAAGATAGTACCCAACAACATATAAATCAGGTGCTTGTGACCCACCAATGAGACTGGATTGCTTGTTCATAATGTACGTAAGATGTTTCTCACCCTTGTTGGGGTGTGTCAATGCAAATAAGACATATGAAGCCCTACTCCCAAAGACACGTGGCTCGAGGCTACCAGCTGTTTCACAGAAGGATGGGCAATTTCTTCCCTCTGAAAATGCACCAGTGGATCAGCTATGGGCTGGCTCCAACTCGATGGGACCCAACAACAGGCTTAAGATAAGCCATCCCAGAGGTAGAAAGGGACTTGATTTCCACCATGGAGAGGAGGAGACAGGAGTGATGCATACTTTGGACCTGGAGCCCTTGTGTTGGCTGCCTCCTAGATCCAGAGGACCAAGAGCTGTAACACTAGAGATAGTCCCCAAAACGAGAAGGCTGAGTGCCTTTGGGCAGGGAACTTGCTAACAGAGTGGAGTTCCTCGGGACACTTACCAGTAGAGCTGACGCTAATCAGAAAAATTGTAAAGCCCTTAGCAAAATGTCTTTATTTCATAATCATTTTTGTTGTTTATGTCGAGCAGTTGATAGATTTGAACCAAATACCTTCGGGCTGGCAGCGCAATTCCTTATCACTAAGCTGTCCAGCTCCCTTCTTAATCATTAAACATTGCCTATCCCTATGTTCTGTACTACTTTTTAATAATCTTCAGCAAGATTTCCCTTGCATGTAATAGCAATGATATTGGTTGATGATTCTGTTGGATCACCTTTTCTGGGAATTGGAATAAATATGCAACTCTTCCAGTCCAGCTAGCCAGACAGCTATCTTCCAAATTTCTTGGCATAGATTTGCTTGCTAAAAGTGAAGAAGTCTTCAAACATTTGCTGCAGAAGACTAACGACTCCAGTCTTTAATGGTAATTACATGTCGACATCAAGAAGACAAAAATTCTCACCAAAGAGCCAATTAGCGGCATCATGATAGATGGAGAAAAGATTGAAGTTGCTATTTTTTTTTTTTTTCATTTTACTTGGATCCACAATAAATACCCAGGATAACAGTAGTCCAGAAGGGGGAAAAAAACTTATGTTGCAATAAGGAAAATTACTGTCAAGGCCCTCTCCAAAGAGCTAATGAGCAAAGGTGTCAGTCATTAGAAAACAAACAGAGAAGCCCAAAGAAGAGTCCCTACCTTAGAAGTGTGTTGGAAAAGAGTGTCCCAGGAGGAACTGCCAAGGAACAAACAGTCTTCCTGGAGGAAGTGCAGCCGGGGTGGCTCTGGACAGGCAAGGATGGGGAGACTTCTCTCACATACTCTGGGCACGCTCTGAGGAAAGGTCAGTCCCTGGAACAAATACATCATGCTATGAAAAGTAAAGGGTCCGTGAAAGAGAGGAAGATGCTCAAAGAACCAGATTGATACAGTGGGTTCCAGCAAGCCAGAGCTGGTGAGGATGGCACAGGCTAGGGCAAGGGTCAGCTGTGTTCCCATAGGATTGCTAGGAGTTGTAGTCAACCCAAAGGTAGGCAGTTCAAATCCACGAGTGGCTCTGGCAGGGATAGCCTGTGGAAACGTGCTGGAGGGTCAGCTCTGAGTCGGTTCTGGCTGGGCAGCATATAACAAGGACAATCTTTTTTTTTTTACAACAACAACTAGTTTATTTACAAAATTCAAATACAAATTTGAACAAATTCTTTCAATTTCCCTCACCCACCACCCATCAAATTGTACAACCTAATGATTAATCCCGCCTTGCCCCTGCACATCCACATCCCTCTGTTTCCAGCCTCTCCCACCCCTCCTGGATCCTTATACTCATTCTACAACAACTGTTTTATACAATATTTATCTTTATGTGACTGAGTTAGTTCACTCAGCATAATGCTCTCCAGTCCCTCCCAAGTTAGGTAATAATTTACAAAGTTATTGCTCCTGCATGCTGCATAGTATTCCTTTGTGTAAATGTACCATAATTTCTCAGTCCATTCGTTTGTGGTTGGACATTTGGGCTGTTTCCATGTTCTTGCAATGGTGAATAAGGCACATATCTCAGTTTGTGCCTCAGTTCTCATTTTCTCAGGGTATATTCCAAGTAGTGGAATAGCTGGGTCCTATGGAATTTCTATGTTCAGCTTTTTGAGGAAGTGCCACACTGCCTTCCAGAATTGTTGTACCATTTTAGAATCCCACCAGCAATGTATAAGAGTTCCTTTCTCACCACATCCTCTTCAGCATCTATTATTTGCTGCCCTGTTAAACTTTGCCACTGCTACTGGAGTGAGATGGTACCTCATTGTGGTTTTGATTTGCACCTCTCTTATTGCCAGTGATTTGGTGCATTTCTTCATGTAACATGACAATCTTGACAGAAGCAGACAGTCATATCTTTCTCCCACAGAGCAGCTTGTCGAATCCTCCTTCTGACCAACTGTGCCACCAGGATGCCCTCCTAACTAAGGTGGTTCTCCTTTTGGTCAGAGGGCTGGGGCTGTACACCCAGCATTTGTGTGGGCTTCTCAGAGAGCTGGGAGAGTTCTCGGATCACTGGCCGCTCACTCAGGCTGAACTCAGTTAAGGAGATCTCAGAGCCATGACCTATAAAGCAGCAGTCCCCAACCTCCACCACCTCTGTCCCTACATCCATCACTCCCCCGAACACCACCCCAGCAGAGCACCTGCCTTTCAGAACTGGGAGACGGGCCTGAGGAAGCTGATCTCCTGAATGTTCTCTGCCACAGACAAACGTCCTGTATACACAGCACAAGGTCTAAAGCAAGTGTGCCGTGGACTTGATTCTAACTCACAGTGTCTTTGTCTGACAGAGGAACACGGACCCTAGGGTTTCCTAGGGCTTGACCTTTATGGGAACAGGTCACCAGATCGCTTTTCCCACAGGTTGGATTGCAACCTTTTAGGATTAACAAGCAATCACTTAACCATTGCTCCACCAGGGACCCTAAAAGAAGAAGAGAAAGGATAAATATCACCATTAAACCCTCACCTGCGCTTGTTGTTGTTGTTATATGCTACTGAGTCAACTCTAACTCATAGCGACCCTATGTTCAACAGCCTGAACCCTGCTCTATCCTTAGCCAATCTCATTGTCTCTGACACACCTACCCCCTTTACCCTAGTCACTGAGTCAATCCATCTCAGCCAGGGTCGTCTTCTTTTGCAATGTCCTGCCATTCTTCTAATCATGGTGTCCTTCTCCAAGGACATGCCCAATGTATGTGAGACAGAGCTTCAAAATCCTTGCCTTCAAGAAGCAGCCTCATTTCACCCTCTCCAGGACGAACCTGTTTTTTTCTCCTAGCAGTCCAGAGTGTATTCAAGACTCTTCTCCAGCACCACAATGCAAAGACATCAATTCTTCTTCTGTCATCCTTAGTCATTGCCCAGCTCTCGGATGCATAGCAAGTAATTGTGAAGACCATGGCCCGGATCAGGTGCACCTTAGTCTCTAGACTGACATCATTGTTCTTCGGTACTCTCGAGAGGTCCATGACAGCAGATTTTCCCAATGCAATTCATCTTTTGATTTCCTGGCTGGTACCAAGAGTGTTGATTGCGGAGCCAAGCAAGCCGAAGCTGTTAACAATCTCAATCTCGTCACCATCTATCATGATGCTGCAAAATTGGCCGAGTGGTGAGAATCTTTGTTTTCTTGATATTGAGCTTCAATCCATATTTAAAGATGCAGTCCTTGACCCTCTGTAGCAAGCACTTCAGGGCCTCCTCGGGTTCAGCAAACAGAGTCATATACTCTGCATAAAGCAGGTTGTTGATGAGTCTTCCTCCAATCCTGATATCACATTCCTCTTCACAGAGTCCACCCGCCCAAATGATCTGTTCTGCATATAGACTGAAAAGGTATGGAGACAGGATGCATCCTAGCATAAACCTTTCCTGATTTTAAACGATGCAGTGTTTCCTGCTCTGCTCTGACGACTGCCTCCGGGTGCAAGTGTAGGTTTCGCATGAGCACAATCAAGTGTTCTGGGATGTTAAGTACTGTAAATGCTTTGGTGCACAGGTACATGTTGTTCCCTGACTAGCTCCTTACCACTCTGCTACGCCCTTGGGAGCTCTGGAGTTCCTGTGAGGGAGAATAATTTGGTTTTCAGTGTGTGTCCTAGGTTGCTTCTTGGAGCCTGTGACTGGCTCCTGGTCACTTAACTCTCCAACCCCAGTTCTTGTCTAGAAAGAATTTTTTTCCATTTCAAAAAACAAACGTATGCCCCCCCCCCCAATGTCATTACTATCAAGTGGCAACTGACTCATAGCTGATGCTCCACCGAGTTTTCAAGTCGCACAGGAAGAGACTGCCCCTCTTCCCACAGCCTTTGGGTTGGCAGCACAGCTCCTTCCCACGAAGCCGCTCCTGCTGCGCTCTGTGGAGTCGGGAACAGCTCATAGCTGACCCTCCAGCAGGTTTTCAGAGGCAGTCGATTGCACTGGGGCTCTGGCGGCCGAGGAGTAGGAAACGGCCCCGCAATCCCAAGACACGTGATTGGAGTCCACCAGCTGCTCCGTGAAGGCTGGACAATCTCCTCCCAAGCGATCACTGCCTCTGAAAACCCACTGAAGGGTCACTTCCAACTCAATGGCACACAACAGCAGCTAGTGGACTCGAACTGCATGCCTTAGGGTTGTCCGTGCAGCTCCTTACTGTTAGGCCACCAGAAATTCCTATAAGGAACTAACTGCCTGATACACATGACAGAACCCTCTCCAGGATAAAAGGTGTGCGGAGGAAGGCTTTAACCCTGCCAGGCTTGAGCCTGTGACACCCTCTCTGAGGAAGCCAGCCACAGGCATTCTCAACGGACTGGTTCTGGGAGCCATGCTCGAGGCTAATGACTCATCTCCAGCGGAAGGATTTGCATTCCCTATTTCTCTATGAACTCCCCTGAGCAAGCCAGGCCCAGCCAGCATGCTCTAGATCAAAGGGATTAAGCAGGAACCCACTGGAGAACCAGACTGCGGAGTGCGAACTGTGGCCCAGAACTAACCCGCGGTGTTTCTGCCTTCTCACCTGGGAAATGAACAGAAGAATCAAGTTGGGAGAAAACTGATAGACGAGTTTGTTCCTCAGCCTGTGGCCCAGCGTCGTCCAGGAGCAGAGTGCTTGGAGCAACTGCGATTTCCTGGGCTCCACCCAGCTGATCGCCTCGCCCCTCCCTCAGAGCTGCACAAGATCGGGTGAGATAAGGAGAGGGAAAGGATTCTCCATGAAAGCCTCAGTATAGTCAGTATACATGTTCACCAGAAAAACAGCCTCAGTTTTGAACTTAACGAGTGTTCTTCCTGCAGCATCTCTCCCCTGTCTCTCTGGTCCCTAGGCACGTGGCTCTGGGGGATCTTGCCTTTGAACTGGGGGCTGGGGGAGGCGTTTGTTCAGAAACAGAGCTTTGTTGCACCCAGTCTTTATTTCTACCCGCCCCCATCTCTGTCCATGATATGGTGCTGGGCCGGCCCTCCTCACTTGCTGGTCACTTGGAGGCAAGGATTTTGAAGCTCCCTCTGACATACTTTGGACATGTTCTAAGGAGGGACCAGTCCTTGGAGAGGGACAACATCATGCTTGGAAGGTGGAGGGACAGCGCAGGAGAGGAAGATTTTGGATGAGATCGATTGACTCAGTGACTGGAATAATGGGGTTAGGTGTGTCGGAAACAATGAAATTGGCTCAAGATAGGGCAGGGTTCAGAGCTGTTGTACATAGGATGGCTATGATTCAGAGTCAACTCAGTGGCACATAACAACAACAATTTCAACAAAAAAAGGTAAACAAACCAATCATAAAAAAACCAAATTAAACAAAAAGTATATGAATAGACACTTCACCAAAGAAGACATTCAGATGGCAAACACAGGAAGAAATATTCAAAATCCCTAGCTGTCAGAGAAATGCAAATGAAAACAACATGAGAGATCATTTCACCCCAGCAACAATATCAAAATTCAACAGATCAGCAAAAGAGAAATGCTGGCAAGATTGTGGAGCGTTTGGAACTCTTATTCATTGCTGGCAAGGATGTAAATAGTACAGCTACTATGGAAGGCAGTATGGCACTTTCTCAAAAACTTGGAAATAGAAATACCATTGGACCCAGCAAAGCCACTACTGGGAATATACCCTAAGAAAAGCAGAGTCATGACTCAAACAGATGTATGCTCATCCATGTTTATTGCTGCATTATTCACAATAATAAAGAGATGGGAGGAACCTAAGTGCCCATCAACAAACGAATGGATGCATTAACGGCTGTTCATTCATACAATGGAATATTACACAGCACTGAAAAACAATGAACTTGTAAAACATTTCAAAACATAGGTGAGCCTGGAGGACATTATGTTGAGTGAAATATCTCGGTCACAAAAGGACAAATACTGCATAACACCACTGTTATAAAATAGGACAGGCAGGTGTAGGGAGACAGAAAAAAAGTGAATAGATAATGAACACTGAATTAGATCAGAGGAGGGGAAGAACTGTCCGAAAGGAATATGTGATTATGCATTATATGTATGACAACAATCTGGAACAAGGGGTGCATGTAGGGAGGACTGGGGGAGCAGAGAGGGGAGGGAGGAGGAAAATGAGCAACAATGAAAAAAAATTAAAACATTTTCTATGTTAGAATATGTTTCCACTTTCACAAGGAGTTGAAAAAGGCTTCTTAGTTCTTATCTATTAAAATGTATTTTTATGTTTCTTTGAAGCAGAGTCATAAAAAATTTTTTTATCTGGAAATAACTGTAAAAGAGGAGAAATATACAATCACATGGTCAAGATTTGAGCAAATCAGCTGTATTTACTCAAGACAGTCAAGACAATCAAGTTTTGAATACAAATAAATTCCAAACAGCTTTTGTGGCATAATCACGCAATAAATAGGTAGGTAGGTAGGTAGGTAGGTAGGTAGGTAGGTAGGTAGGTAGGTAGATAGATGATAAATAGATATGATAGATAGATAGATAGATAGATAGATAGATAGATAGATAGATAGATAGATAGATAGATAGATAGATAGATAGATGGATGATAGATAGATGATAGATAGATGATAGATAGATAGATAGATAGATAGATAGATAGATAGATAGATAGATAGATAGATAGATGATAGAGACTGCCCACATTTCCATTAACAACCTAGCACTTCACCACTGTGCCACCAGGGTTAAACAAGCCCAGTAGACATCCCAAAATCCATGCACTGTTTTTCCTCAATCTAAGAGCAAGTGGGACTTCTCAAACCTGAACAGCTCTCTGGAATCAGAAAGGTCTCCCAAGGAGAGGACATTCACTTCCTCTGCCTCCCTCTCTTCTTTCCTGTCTCCCTCTTTCTTTTAAAAACAATTTTTTAATCTTTTTTCAGTTACACAAGTAACAATCAGAAAGTGAAGATTACAAAATAAAAATATAAAGTTGTTGAAAGGCTTATGTTTTTGAAAACACAAAACAAATTTGTGTATATTGACCTTAAAAGATGTCCACAACATATTGTTCAGTGAACAAAGCCAGTGTTTATTTCATGTATAGTGAAAGAGATACATATGTATGTATATGTGCACACAAATGTCTGGAGAAGTATACACTAACCTGCTCCTCTGGGGAATGACCTTGTTGTTGTTGTGCACCACAGAGGTGTTCCGAGGCAGTAATTGCACAGGAGGACTGGCCATCCTTCTCCCACAGGGAAATGACCTTGGCAGAAGAAAAAACTCAAGTTTTCTGTGTGGTCTGACTTTCTACAACAACACTGTAGTTTTTTAAGTTAAAAAAAAATTGAAAGAACAATAAAGCCAAGAGTCAATACTGATATTTCTGCTTGGAAATAAAAGTATCAATAAGCCAGTAGAAAGAAAAATCACATATACTTTTTTTTCTTCCTGCCTCATATGCATCACATATGCTGTTTTCTCTTCTACAGAATGTACATTAGGATAGTAAGCACATGTTCTCCTAACCCACATTTCTCACCTAACAATATAGCATGAACCTCTTTCCTTTCTGATTGAAGTCTTATCATGTAAAATGGGTGTTTGGATAACATGTCTTCTTTTGTGTGTTAACTAAAAGACCTACCACATCTTTGAGAGGAATTGATCAGAAACATGTTTCAAAATAATGAGAAAGTGGGTAAGGCAGCTTTCCAGGGTAATAGACTTATATTGGCCAGTGCATTTGAAATGTCACACATCACTGTGGGTCTGAGGAAATGGATTTTAAGATTCAGTTAATTTAAAGGGCTTGAATTTAAAAACAGAATGAAATATTTTTCCTTTTATCATCTTTATTGCATTAGTAGGACTTCAAGTCACTTAACCTTTGAAAATCCAGTATCTGAACTGAGATCTAAGCATGAAATAAATACCAGTATTCAAAGGCTTACTAAGGGAGAAAAAAGGGATGTCAAATATCTCAATAATAATTTTTGATGGGGATTAGTTGGGGCAGAATAATATTTTTAAAATATATTGGGTTAAAAAATTATTAATTTTTTATAAGCAAGGACTAATCTTGGCACATCTCCAACATGACACCCTTAGGTCCCATTTCAGTACGTCAAGTGGCTTCTTACCTCGGGTACAAAACTGTCTTCTAGCGTGTGGGGAACTGTCTCCACAGCACCCATCATCCTGAGTGATTCCTAGCAGTGAAGCACTTAACCTTTGCGCCATCAGGGTTTCTTTGGTCATGACCAAAGCTGATCATTTTTTGGCCATTTGTTTATCTTTTGTTTATGAGCTTTCCCACTAGAGTATAAGAATGAGAAGCCATGCAGTCAAGAAATCAAAAGATATGTCAAATTGGAAAAATCTCATGTCACAGTCCTGGTTAAAGCGCTAGAGAGCAAAGATGTCAGTTTAAAGACTAAGGTGTGCCTTTTTATTATACATTTTTGTGATTTTAACCCTGTGAAATTAACAGAAAGTTTGGGTTTTCATGCATTCATTTTCGCATATTCTTCTCCCTCCCTCTCACTTCCTTCTCCCCAGTCCACTTTGCAGTGCACCTCTCGTTCCAGGATGGACTAAGGTGTGCTTGACTCAAGCCGTGGTCTTTTCAGTTGGTTCACATGCATTTGATAGTTGGACAATGAGTAAGGACTGGAGAAGTGATGAATTTCAGTTGTGATTTTGGCAAACAGTACTGAATCAAGGGCTGCCAAAAAGAACAAATAATTCTGGCTTGGAAGAGCTGCAGCCAAGGTTCTGCTTAGAAGCAAGAACAGTGAATCTGGAGAAGGACATTATGCTTGGGAAGGTGGCAGGTCAGAGAAGGAGAGGACCCTCAACAAAACGGAATGGCACATACACAAAGCAAACAAAATGGATTGACACAGGGACTAAGGCAATGTTGGAGCACAGTGGAGATTGTGACGGTGGCTCAGGGACAGGGCAAGATTTCGGAGCTGACTTGATGACACCTACCAACAACTACACAGTAGTGCGGTGTTAGTGGGTCCTGCTCCTAACCCAAAAGTCAGCAGTTCAAGTCCACCAGCTGCTTCTTGGGGGGGGGGGGGGGGGTGGAAGTCTGCTCCTGTAAATAACAAGGCCTTAGAAATCCTTTCAGCGGGTCCATTCTTTTCCTGTGGGGACCACTGTGGGCTTGGTTCGGGGGTTCACTGTCTGCTGCTTTGGTCTTTCACGTCACCTTTGGGGTGAGCGTGTCTATCTTTTATTCTGTGGTCTTTGTATTCGCCTGGCAGTGAGGCCGTCCTCCACTCCAGGTCTATGAAAACATTTACCAAGAGCTTCTCAAATGCCACTGACCTCCTCTGTCCACCTGGTAGTGAGTTACTGGAAAACATGGCGGCCGGTGGTGGCGGCAATGCCTTTCCCTGCCAGCTAGCTGTCTGGACAGCTGGCACGGTCATGCACTTGGTTCCAGGCGGGAAGGTCACCTCTGACTTGCTGAGCTGCTCTAGCACCTGGGGCTCACCTGTTTAAACCACTGAGTGGAGATGAGAGCTTTGGAGTTCTCCAGAGCTTATGGCATCACACTGATCTTAAGCGTGGGTGCTGGGGATGGGAAGACAGCTTCTGGAACAGGCTCTGAGGGCACTGAAATTACCTTCTCCAAAGCTTCAGAGAGCACTACTCCCGGGACCCCAAGAGTGGCTGGCGTGGGCAGCCTCTAGGTGGCTGCAGAGCTACCTGTGATAGGGCCTTGGGGTCCCAGGAGCCTGTGCACTGGAATTCAGGGACAAGTTGCTGCATCCAAGTGGCCTTTGCCACTATTCTTGGCATGGAGTCACATACTGCCTTTTCAAAAGAGTGGCCGTAACTAAGGATTCAGGGGCAAGAGCATCAGGAAGGCTACCAGTTGAGGCAC
Organism: Elephantulus edwardii; assembly: GCF_000299155.1. NCBI lineage: Eukaryota > Metazoa > Chordata > Mammalia > Macroscelidea > Macroscelididae > Elephantulus > Elephantulus edwardii. The sequence continues at coordinate 899,361 of NW_006400165.1, forward strand.
TTTTTTTTTTTCACTTTTTAAGGTGTGCACTTTTATTCAACTGGTCTCAAGTCAGTGTACAGGTAAAGCCCTGGCTGCCTCCACATCTCAGCCACCCCAGGGAGACCAAAAGCCTTCATATTTCTAGAGTTGAGGGAAAGGGCAAGGGCCCCAAAAAAGTAGGGCCACTAATGGCTGACGATTGAAAAACAAAAACTAAAGAACAAGTATTAAGGCGGAAGATTTAAAAAAAAAAACCTGGTTAAGGCATAATTTACATAAAAGCAATGCTCCCTGCCACCCCTGTCCATGCATGGACCCGGGTGAGGGATGGGGCTTTTCTGCTTAGGGGAAGGGAGAGGCTTCTGGAAAGGCAGGAGCTTCCTGTCACACTGCCATGTTGATTATTTGGAATGACTATTTAAAAAAAAAGAGAACAATGTATAATCAAAGTCTGGGCCACATTGGAGAACTGGGGGGATTCTTGCTCCACACCAACTGCTGTCACCCTCACCGTTCCAGTTTTTAAATCCTGAGTCAAGCATTGAGGCACTTTCTAAATCACCCCAGCACCTCACATGTTGAGCTAGGGGACCAGGCTCTACGTGGAGAAGGGCAAGGAGCGTGGATGCTCATAGGGAGCTAGATAGACTTTGGGACAGAGGTGCTTAGATGCATGTTTGCATTGTTCTATGAGGTAGTACAAACTTGGGGGGCCGAATGGTAAAGTCAGGAAATTCAAATCTGCAGAAGAAGGATGGACAATCTCCTCCCATGCGATTCACTGCCTCTGAAAACCCACTGGAGGGTCGGCATACATCCATACAGCCAGTGATTTAACCATCACCACAATCCAGTAAAGTGGCTATTATTATTATCATCCCCATTTTACAGATGAGAATTAAGTCACAGAGAATATTTCCAGGATCGCATGGTAGACTGGTAGAGACAAGGCACAGCCCAGGTGTTGCACTCCAGAGCTGGTGTTGATGGCCAGGCTGCAGTGTCTCCATCCTCTCATGCGCAATTAGAAATGCGTGTTAGGCATCAAAATTGAGTGGTCCAGAACCCAGATGGATAACAGGATTACCTGAGATGGTGACTGCAATGGGCACGTGTAGCACTTGGTGACCCAAGAGCCCTCAACAGGGATCGATCACCAATATTGTCATCATTTGTAAAGGACACAGAACATAGTTGATGTGAATGTGGCTGTTCTCACAGTCCCCACTATGGTGCTCCCCCTATCTGTTTCAAGTTTATTCTGACCCATAAAGACCTTCTAGAACTGTCCCACAGGTTGTAAATCTTTGTGGGATTTCTCTTTTTTCTGCAGAGTGGGTACAAGTCACAACCTTTTGGTTCACAGACAAGTGCTAAACCACTGAGCCATGTGAGCACCTTAGGATGCTCCACAGTCCGCTCAAACTTGACTTGTCCAAATGGGACATGCCCTGCTCCAAAATGTGCTGCTTCTCCTCAGTCCCTCCTTCTTCATGGCATTGCTTCATGCCCCGTCCTTCGGTTGCTCAAACATGGAGTCAGCCTCAACTTCCCCATTGCTCTCAGTTGCCACAAGCAATCAGCCATCAGGTCCTGAGCATGTGGACTCTAAAGTGAATCCAGAATTGTTTCTCTCCTCCTCCTATTCCCACTGCCATTTTCCCCATGGGACCAGTTCACACTCAGCCTTGTAACCCTCCAGTAAGAGCTTGGAAAGTTATCTTCAAGGCTGCAGAAAGGTTTTGAAAGAAGGGGGGACATAGCCAGGTGTGTGCTTCTAAAAGTTCCAAAATGGTACAGTTTCTGTGAAAAAGAATATAACAGCACTGCATATGCCTTTAGCTATAAGAGTCCACAATCCTCCATCAAAGAGCCCATCCTGTTCTATCTAAAAAATACCCTGACAACAAATATGAAAGTATATATGTAGAGCCTCTTCACTCCAGTACTGTTTGCAATAGCAAAGGATTGGAAACAACACATTGCCCATCAGTAGTGAAGTGGGTAGAAACCTCAAGTACATCTCTATGATGCAGTTAGAAATAAAATTGAGAATGATGCTCGTAAACTGCTCTAGTGTTTCTGAGATATATTGCTAAGTAAATAAGAAATGAAAATGCACATATACTATACCTGGTAGACAATCTATTTTGTGGGGGGAAATCAGAATATCAATAAATATGCATATATTTTTTTTCTCCTTTAAAAACCAAATAGTGAAGGAATAAATTAAAAACTAACAAAAGGGGATATCTTCTGCAAAGAGAAAAGATGGGGAGAGGAAATAGAAATGGAAGCTTAATATCTCTAAATATAATTAGGCTTATAGTTTTGGATTTAAAACCACTTAATACTTTATAGAATGTAAAAGCAAAATTAAATCTAAGAGAAAAAAGTCAATTCTTTAAAACTGAAAACAAAAGAAGATAACTGATAGACTAACAGCAAGTGATTTTCCTACTAAAAGAGTTGAGGATTTACCAGGATTGTTTACTCTTCTGTTCAAGAATTCATATTTGAAAAAAAGTTTTTAAAGTTTTAAAAAAACCCTGAAAGCAAACTCAAAGAAATGAACCTATCCATATATCAAACTGATGGCATAACTGTACTAAATAGAATAATTTTATGATTTTGTAACACAGTATTTTGGCTGCAAAGGATGAAGACAAATACATGGAAAACAATACTACACTGCCCTTAGTCTTTTGTTAGTAGTAATATTGGTATTATTCTTTTGACACACAGACATTAGAATAAAGCAAACAAGTAATCATGCTACTGTTATTAGGAACCATGATGTTCAGCATATGAAAGGAAATATCATGATACAATCAAAGAAGTTACCTAAAATGTATTCTAATCTTTCTTATGGATTAGCATTATCAGTGTAGACTCTAGATATTGGTTTCTGAAAGGGACATCCTTTCCTGCTCTGTCCTCTGAAAAGGCCAAGAAGCAATGCACCGTGGTAGTACATTGCACTCCTAAAGTCTAGCTTTAAAACTTTTTCCTACTGAAAACAAATCAGGGATCCTTGGAAAACTACTTGGCTCCAGGTCTAAGATAAGAATTATAAAAGCTGAGCCAAAGACCTCTTGTGTCAAAAATTTTCAAAGAATCTTAAGGTCCAGTCAGAAGGACATAGGAGGATATCTACTTGTGAATATACCAGAATAGCTTGTTGCAGGCAAGCTAGTTATTATTTTTATAGTTGTCCTACTGAGAACAACTATAAAAACTAAGCAATAGATGGCGAGGGGAAGAGTGTTTGAAGAGACAACTACTAAAGCAGTGAGGACTTAAGAGACTAAGGTGCCAGAGAAAATGGACACATGAAAATTGACCCTAATGGTTGACATCACTTCCCCCCTTGAGCCATTTGCCAATTTCAAACAGTGGTTTAGTCTGGGAGGTTAGTGATCAAGAGGCACCAAGAAAGAAAGGGCTGATAAACAGGCTTAAAATTGGAATTGTCCAAGGATTACAACTGAGATTGGTGGTGAACAAGAAAGTTACTAATCCTCAAAAAGATTGAAAGCCAGCTTTGAATGAGCTCAATCTTTCCTTAGACTTTGATGATCTTCCCCTAGTCAACCTAACTTTAAAAACCAAAGTCAATTCTCTCTTCAGGTAAATAACATTATCCATTATGAAAAACAGACTCAAAGAAAACACCAGACATGAACAAATAACCATGATCAACATCTATTTTAAATTATGTGAGTAAACAGATTATCAGCAAATAACTGAAAATCTAAAGAACTTCTGAAAGAAATATCACAGAGGAAAAGAAAGAAAGAAAGAAAGAAAGAAAGAAAGAAAGAAAGAAAGAAAGAAAGAAAGAAAGAAAGAAAGAAAGAAAGAAAGAAAGAAAGAAAGAAA
>NW_006400165.1:904224-918881 GCF_000299155.1 Elephantulus edwardii
CCCCCCACCCCGAGTACACTTCTCTATGCAACCTTAATTCTGGATTCCTGTACTAACCATAATACTCAATCATATATCACTTCTAATCTGTTCTGAGGGAAATCCTTCTTACAGAGATGCCATACAAAGCAGGATGAACCAAAGTAACCAACACCAAAAAGAACTCAACAAAAGGATAGCAATAAAACTATGCCTCTCAATAATTACACTGAATATGAATGGTTTAAAAGCACCATTGAAGAGAAAAAAAGAGTATCAGATTTGATAAAAAACCCAAAACCCATCAATATGCTGTCTGCAAAAGACACACTTGAAAAGTGGCAATAAAGACTAAAAATAAAAGGATATGGGGGGGGGGAGATACCAAGCAAATGGCATCCAGAAAAATGCAGGACTAGCAACATTAATCTCCAATTATATATATTTCAGCATAAAAACAATCACAAAAGACAAGGAAGGTCACTATATAATACAGTGTCAGTAGAACAAGAGGACATATCCATAATAAATATCTATGCACCAAATAAGAGAACTGAAAAATACACAAATAAAACATTAACAGAACTAAGAAAAAGAAACAGACAACACCACTACAGTAGTAGGAGACTTCAATACACCACTCTCAAGAAAAGATGAAACTACCAGAAAGAAACTCAACAAAGATGCTGAAGAATTAAACCACACACAATAAACCAACTTGATTTCATAGATATATACAGGCTAATGCACCCCCAAAAAAAGCACAGTATACCTTCTTCTCCAATGTGCTTGGAATATCTCCAGAATAGATCATGTTTTAGGTCACAAGGCAAGCATAAATAAATTTAAAAACACAGAAATAATGCAAAGTATCTTCTCAGACCACAATGCTACAAAATTAGAAATTAATAAAAGAGGATATAGGAGGGGGTGAAACCATACATTTGGAAGCTAAAGGGCACCTTACTTGAACATAAGTGGGTTGCTGTTGTTGTTGTTATGTGCCGTCGAGTCGCCTGAGACTCATAGGGTACTAAAAAAAATTAAAATTGAAATTAAAAAGTTTCTTGAAACAAGTTTCAATGAATACACAATTTACCAAAACCTCTGGGAAGCAGCCAAAGCAGTAATTAAAGGTCAAGTTATAGCAATAAGCAAACACATCAAAAGAGAAGAAAAAATGATAACTGATTCTTTAACCCAAAATCTCCAATAAAATAAAAAATAACAGCAAGAAAACCCAACATCCTCTAAAAAAAACTGAAATTCTAAAAATTGGGGCAGAAATAAGTGAAATAGATAAAAAGAAAAACATTTGAAACCATCAACAGGACCAGGAGTTGGTTCTTCAAAAAGGTCAATAAAATCCACAACCGCTAGCAAAACTAACAAAGGAATAGAGAGAAAAATAATTCAAATAAGAGATGAAAGAAGTAATGTCACAACAGAGGTTAACAGTGGAATATTAGGAAAAACTATACTCAAACAAATATGAAAACCTAGAGGAAAATATCCAAAAATTACTAGAACAACACATCAACAGAGAACTGCATGCTGCACAGGCTGAATTTAGAAGAGGCCGTGGTACTAGGGATATTATAGATAATGTTAGATGGATTTTGGCTGAAAGTAGAGAGTACCAGAGGAATGTCTATCTGTGCTTCATTGACTATGCAAAGGTATTTGACTGTGTGGATCACAACAAACTATGGCTAACTCCAAGAAAAATGGGAACTCCAGAACACTTAATTGCAAAACCTATACTCTAACCAGGAGACACTCATCAGAACAGAGCAAGGAAACACTGCATGGTTCAAAACCAGAAAGGGTGTACACCAGGGATGCATCTTATCTCCATGACTTTTCAATCTATATTCAGAACAGATCATCCAGTAGGCTGGACTCTATGAGGAGGAATGTGGCATCAGGACTGGAGGAAGACTTTTCAACAACCTGCATTATGCAGATGACACAACCTTGCTTGCTGAAACAGAGAAGGACCTGAAGCGCTTTTTGGAGAAGGCCAAGGATTGTAGCTTTAAATATGGATTAAAGCTCAACATCAAGAAAACAAAGATTCTCACCACTGGGCCAATTGGCAGCATCATGATAGATGGTGAAGAGATTGAGATTGTTAAGAGCTCAGCTTGCTTGGCTTCACAATAAGCACCCTTGGTACCAGGAGCCAGGAAATCAAAAGACAAATTGCTTTGTAAAAATCTGCTGTCAGGGATCTCTCCAGAGTACTAAAGAGCAATGATGTCAGTCTGCAGACTAAGATATGCCTGATCCAGGCCATGGTCTTTGCAATTACTTGTTATGCTTCAGAAAGCTGTACAAAGACTAGGGATGATAGAAGGAGAATTTATGCCTTTGAGCTGTGGTGCTGGAGAAGAGTATTGAATATACCATGGACTGCTAGGAGAACAAACAGGTTCGTTTTGAAGAATGTGAAACCAAGCTGCTCCTTGGAGGCAAGGATTTCGAAGCTCCTTCTGATATACTTTGGGCATATGGCCAGGAGGGCACAGTCCTTGGAGGGGGATATCATGCTTTGGAGGGTGGAGGGACAGCAGAAGAGAGGAAGACCCTGGATGCAATGGATTGACTCAGAGACTAGGGTAATGGGGGTAGGTGTGTCAAAGATGATAAAGTTGGCTCACACTAGAGCAGGGTTCAGAACTATTGTACATAGGACCAGTATGAGTCTCTGATGGCACATAACAACAACAACAGAGGAAATGGACAAATACTTAGAAACTCACAACCTACCTAAACAGATACAGACTGAAATAAAACACCTGAACAGACCCATCACAAAAGAAAAAAACTGAACAGGTAATAATCAACTTACAACAACAATAAAATGTCCTGGACCAGATGCTTTTACAAGTGAATTTTGTCAAACATTCAGAAGAGAACTGTCACAAATTCTACATAAACTATTTTAGAAAATAAACAAAGATGGAATTCTCCCAGACTCAGTCTATGAAGCAAACATACCCTTGATACCAAAGTCGGGTAAAGATACCACCAAAATAGAAAACCATAAGCCAGTATCTCTCATGAACATAGATGCAAAAATCCTAAATAAAATCCTGGCCAATAGACTCCAACAGTGCATTAAAAAAAATAATTCTCCGTGATCAAGTGGGATTCATAACAGATATGCAAGGATGGTTCAACATAAGAAAAACAATCAGTGTAATTCATCACATTAACAAAGCAAAGAACAGGAACCACATGATCCTATCAACTGATACAGAAAAGGCCTTTGACAAGATCTTTCCTGACTAAAACACCCAACAAAATGGGAATAGAGGGGAATTTCCTCAACATAGTAAAAAGAATATATGCAAACCCAAGAGCCAACACCATTCTCAATGGAGAGAGATTAAATGCATTCCCTTTGAAAACAGAAACCAGGTAAGGATGCCACTATCACCTCTCCTCGTCAATATTTTATTGGAAGTCTTAGCAATAGCAGTAAGACAAGAGAAGGAAACAAGAGATAGCCAAATTGGTAAAGAGGAGATGAAATTATCTCTATATGCAGATCATATGATAGTATACTTAGAAAACCCTAAAGACTCAGCAAGAAAACTACTGGACATAATTCGACCAATTCAGAAAAGTGGCAGGATACAAGATCAACTTAAAAAATCAATTGGATTTCTCTACAATGACAAAGAGAATACAGAAATGGAGCTAAGAAAAACAATATCCATCAAAACAGCTAATCACAAGATTAAATTGTTGTTGTTGTTGCTATGTGCTGCCGAGTCACCAGTGACTCATAGCGACCCTATGTACAACAGCCCTAAACCCTGCTCTACCCTGTGTCAATCTTATTTCCGAGGAAACTGAGACACCATATTTAGGCAAATTTACAGCTTTAACGTGATGCCTATGTTAGAAAATAGCTGAAATGTCAGTATATAAGTAGCTAAAAATTAAACTCAAATGCCCTATAGTTTTATTAGTGTGGAGCTCTGCTCATAACTTGAATGAAATAGAATGCTGTCTCCTAAAAGTAGAGCATGTACACATTCCAGTGTGAGTCAGGGAACAAATGGCTGGGGACAGAAAGGGTGCTTACTGCTCATTGAAACTATTGCATGTGACATTTGGAATATCACTGTCTCAATCCCTTAGACCTAAAATTTCTCCATATTTATTTTAGATACTTTTTCTCTGTAATATCACCTCATGTTTTCATATAGATGTGTCTTTCTCATTTGGTTGTGGGATTTGCCATCTGTCGGTCTGTCTCTCGCTCATTGCCTTTGAGTTGCTTATTGACCCATAGGTGACCCTTCAGTGAGTTCCCATGGGTGTAAATCACATGGAAGGAGACTGCCCAAAGTTCTGCGTAAGAAGGCTGGTGGACCAGGATCACCAGAGAGGCTCAGCTTCTGTGTTAGCCGCACAATGCCCTACAGACTACACCTGCAGAGCTCCCTTTCCCATCTATGGCATTGGAGAAGTGTCAATCAGCTATTGGCTGTTTTGTCTTGTCCTTGGACTTTAATTGGTGCCTGTTTTGCAGTGATAGCTTGCATCCTCTCATTCTTCAATCAATTAAGGGCAAGTCCTTGGAGGAGTTAGGACTCTCCTTCTCATGCTTGATCTTAAAGGAAAATGTAGTCAATGAATGCCTACAAGAATTTATTCATACCATAGTGTGTGAGAACTATAGCCAACATATATAAAATCCAGACAACAACTGAAGGTTATTGCTCTCCAATGAAAATATTAATCTTCAAGAGAAAGGAAGGAAGGAATTAAATAAGGGGGAAAGAAAACAGAAAAAAAACCAAACAAACCAGTTTGCTGTACCACCTTTTTCTGGTATGCAAAACACTGACATATCTTAAGACATGTATGACAGCTACATGGAAACGTTCAGCTTCTTGGGAACCAGAAATCTTGCAAATCTGTCAATCACTGTTGTGCATGAGTCCATTGTTGCAACCACCATGTCTACTCATATCATCGAAGATGATGATATTTGGTTTTTTTACCAAGCACAATGTCCTTCTCCAGGGACTGGACCTTGCTGATCAAATAACCAGAGTAAGTGAGAGGAAGTCTCGACATCCTTGCTTCTAAGGAGCTCCTTGATTACATTTTGTCTAAGACACATTTGTTTGTTCTTTTAGGGATGTGTATTCAATACTCTTTGTTATCACCACAGTTCAAAGGCATAAGTTCAATTGTCTTTCTTCATTGACAAGTTTCACATATATAAAAAGCAATTAAAAATATTATGCTGTGTGTTAGGCATGCTATTTAGCACTTTAAAGAGGCCCTTGGGAGCACATTTGCCCAATACAAAATTATATTTGGGGTTTTTTACCTGCTATTACCATGGTTGTTGTTGGTTGTGGATCTAAGTAAAAGGAAATCCTTGATGACATCAGACAGGAACTCTGATGGGGTTTCAGAACCCTGAAGAGGGTCCCCATCATTTAGAATCAATTTGGCAATGGGATTAGGTTTTTATATTTAGGACACCTGGAAGTTTCCATATTTTTTGGAGCTTGTCAATATGTTTTCTTTCTCGGAATGATTTTGGTTTTGGAAAAGCAGAGAGAATGATGTAATAAATACCCAAATATGTACATCCTAGGCATAAAAGGGGGGGATTTTTTTATTATTATTTTGCTTAATCTTTTGGTTTTCTCAGTCATTTCCAAAGTCACAGACATCATAGTGGCTTGTCTTCAATTATTTCAATTTGCAAACCTCTCAAAATTAAGGCTCTTTTTCTACTCACCAAAATGCCATAATTATACTCAATCAGCTTATTATCAAGCAATAGGCAAATCTTACAAATTGTTCCCAAAGTCCATCTTATACTTGCTTTAAAAAAATAGAATCTAATCAAGAGTTATACAAAAAAATTTGTTTTGTCGTCTGTTTTCACCCAGATCCACCCATGTTGCTGACTCTTTGGAGAAATCCAATGAGTCATGGGGTGGACTGACCAGCATCCAGGTGTTGTCTGTTCGCCTGTGATTCTTTTCCTTCATCCTCTGTCTCCCGTATTTTCTGTGAATCCCAAGTAGATTTCTGGATCTGAGTTTGTGGATGCTGTGTCCTTCTATGGCATGGCAGTAAGGGGCATATCAGAGGCATCGACTGGTGCCTGGGTGTGGTGTCACGGATCTATTGTTCAAATGGCTTCCCGAGGTCATTGCCTTTGCCACTTGAACATGCAAATAAATGTGTTAGTCTATCCACAAGGGAGTTGGCTAGTTTCTTGATTCCACCAGGTCTAAATTGCATTGAAATTTGGGAATCTCAATCAATACCAGCAAGAAAGAAGTAGCAGAGAATGTAGTGTGAGTTCTTTGAGGCCTGGGTTTCCTGCCCAGTCTAACCGGGCCTAAAGAAGAACAGCAGTAGCCACAGCAGAGAGGCAGAGACTCAACATGAGACAGAGCTGACCTGGGACTGTTGCCCACAGAACCAGAGCTTGTTGGAGGACTGGGATGTAGAGATGCCATAATTTGCAGGACTAAGAGAGCTTACGGAGGATTTAGAGCTCTGGGGCTCTGGTGGCCTAGTGGCAAGAAACTGTGCTGCAATCCCAAAGGCAGGAAGTTCACGGTCTCCAGCAGCTCCTCAGGAGAAGGATGGGCAGTCTTCTCTCACGTGGCTAACTGCCTCTGAAAGCCTGCTGGAGGGTCAGCTACGGGTTAGTTCCTACTCTACAATACACAACAACAACAACAAGAGAGCTTAGGCACTAGGGATATCATTTCTGATGTTTGATGGGTATCACTGAAATTAGAGAGTAATAGAGGGATATCTCTGTTTTAACAAAGGCATTTGACTGCGTGGATCACAACAAATTGTGACTAATATTGAGAAGAATGGGAATCACAAAACAATTGTACTCATGTAAAACCTATATCTAGATCAGGAAACTGGTGTACAAACAGGGCAAGGGAACACCACATGGTTCAAAATAAAGAAAGGAGTGTGTCAGGGATGTATCCATTCTCCCTACCTTTACAGTCTATATGCTGAACAGATCATTCAAGAGGCTAGACTTTATGAGGAGGAATGTGGCATCAGGATTGGAGGGAGATTCATCAACAACCTGAGATATGCAGATGACACAACCTTGCTTGACGAAACTGAGGAGGACTTGAAGTATTTGCTGCAAAAAGTCCAAGAGTGCAGTCTTCAATATTGATTGCATCTCAACATCAAGAAAATAAAGATCCCCACCACCAGGCCAATAGGCAATATCGTGATAGATGGAGAAAGGATTGAAGTTTTAATGATTTCATTTTGCATGGATTCACAATCAACACTCTTTGCACCAGCAGTTAGGAAATCAAAAGACGAGTTGCATTGGGAAAATCTGCTGTCAAGGATCTCTTCAGAGTGCTAAAGAGATGTCAAGTTGGAGACTAAGGTGTGCCTGATCCAAGCCAGGGTGTTTTCAATGTTTGCTGTACATCTGAGAGCTGGACAATGACTAAAGATGACAGAAGAAGTGATGCCTTAGATTTGTGGTGCTGGAGAACAATATTAAAAATGGACTTTCAAGAGAACAAATAGGTCTGTTCTGGGGAGGGTGAGACCAGGATGCTCCTTGGAGGTAAGGATTTTGAAACTCCATATCACATAATTTGGGCATGTTGTCAGTAGGGGGCATTCCTTAGAGAAGGACATCATGCTTTGAAAGGTTGAGGGTCAGTACAGAAGAGGAAGACCCTGGATGAGATGGACTGACACAGCAATTATGGCAAAGGGGGCAGGTGTGTCAGAGATGGTGAGGTTGGCTCAGAACAGGGCAAGGCTTAGACCACTGTTCATAGGGTCACTATGAGTCATTATCGACCCTATGGCACAGAACAACAGCAAGAGAACTTTTTTAACACTGATGTAAAGAGGCAATGCTGAAAGCTGAAGGGCATGTGAGCACACTTCAGAAGCTGTCCTGACAGGAGTCCAGAACAAAGGCTGAATAGTGAATGGAGTAGACTTGGGGGAAGGACTTGTATAACAATGAAAGACTTTTACTTTTCAAAGAGAAGAGCAAACTGGGGGGTGTGGGTAGGGAGAAAAGTGAAACAATGAATGAATGGAAATCTGAAGTCTGTAAATTTTCATTAAAATTAATAATAATAATAAAAAAACAGACTCTTGTAAATAAAAAAATAAGCTGTCCTGACTAAAAATTTGATCCTGTTGCCAACCTGAATTATAACCTGTTAACTTCCCTAATAAAGCCCCTAATCTTGAGAATGTTTCTGTTTGTGGTTTGTGGTTTGAGGTTTGTGTAACTACTGCAATGGATTTCAGACCCAGTACAACAGTAGGCTTGCTCTTGGGATTAGTATAAAGTGGTCCGGGAGCATGGGGAACATGTCTGACTTGGTGAGAATTGGTTTCGTGTTAGGGATACTGTTGACGGGGGCAGTTCCCCCTTGTGGAGTAAGTACAGGTCAGATATGGTCATCCTCTCACCGCCCTTGCTCTTTGTACACTGGGTCACGGTGATGACAGCCTGCCCCCTCTGCTGTAAAGTAACTTATTTCCCTGTGAGGAGCATTGTAAAGGGTTTGGGCTCTTTCTATGAATTGCAGGGCTTGGTCATGCAGACAGACGGGCACTGGTGCAGTACCAGCACCACAGGGTGGCCCTCCCTCAGGAGATCAGTTGAGGGGTTGGCAGGAGGACAGGCACCAGCTATCCTGATCCCCACCTCTCTGGCAAGAACCAATCTGCTCCCCACTCAGAGAGAAAAGCAAAGTCCTGTTCTCCCCTAAAAGGGAGCTCTGGTGACCTGAAGTTAAGGAGTTTGCACCATCAGCCCAAAGGTCATGGTTTCGATGCTTCAGCTGCCCTGTGGGAAGACGACGGGCAATATCCTCCTGCAACATTTACAGCCTCTGAAAACCTGCTGGAGGCTCGGCAATGAGTTGGTTCCAACTCTGTGGCATTGAGTGAGTTCTGGTGACAGAGTGTATAACAGATTGAGCTTCTAACCAGAAGGTTGATAGTTCAAATCCAACAGCTGCTTCTCATGAGAAAGATAGGCAGTCTCTCCTGTAAAGATTTGCAGCATCAGAAATATAACGGAGGGTCACTATGGGTGGGAATCCACTCATCAGCAGTGGATTTTATTCTTTGGTAGTCTCGCTTTCCCACTAGACAGTGTAGCTCTGGGGCTTGGGGTACCAAACGAAAGGTGCCTCTTGTTCTCTCAGGCGCAGCTCTCATTGGAGAGACAGATACATAGACAACTGCTGAGCTCAGGGTCTACATCTATTGGCATGTCACTGCCCAGCCATGTTGCTAGGAGAAGTTATTCCTTGGAGAGAGACATGCTGCTGGGAAGGGTGTTGGTGAAGGAGAGGAAACTCTCAACCAGGGTTGACACAGTGAATGACACTACGGGCTCTAGTGTGTCAGGAAGTATGAGGATGGCACAGGATAGGATGAGGTTCAGGGCTGTTGCTCATAGGTTCTCTGTGGGTCATACTTAACTTGACAGCACCTAACAACAACAATAGCAGCAAATCAACATGTCCAAAGTTTTGTCACCTTTGCCTCCAGGAGCATTCTGGCTCCACTTCTGCAGTCCATGGGGTGTTCAATACTCTTCTCCAGCACCACAATTCAAAGACATCAATTCTCCTTCTGTCATCCTTATTCATTGTCCAGCTCTCTGATACATAGCAAGTCATCAGAAAGATGATGGCCCGAATCAGACTCACCTTAGTCTTCAAACTGACATAACTCGTCAATAATTTGGAGAGGTTCTTAACTGCAGACTTTCCCAGTTCAATACGTCTCCTGATTTCCTGACTGCTGGTACCAAGTGTGTTGATTGTGAACCCAAGCAAGATGAAATAGTTGATGGTATCAACCATCTTTCCATCTAGCACGATGTTATTCAGCCTTATTTCAGTGCAAAGTAAGTGTTGTGCTGCCAACTCAACACTGAGCAGTTCAAATCCACCAGCTGCTTCTTGGAGAAAGATGGGAAGTCTCCTGTAAAGACACACGGCGCTCAGAGCTCGATGGAGGGTGACCGTGAGTCAGAGCTGGCCTTGCATCAGTGAGTCAGTGCATGTGTTATGACAAGAAAATGCTCGAACCCTGCTCAGTGGTTAGAGGCAACAGATACAGCTTAAGGGAAGGTGATTGGTTGCTAGTATGTTTGGTTCAACCCTTTCAATGCAAGGGCACATTTACATCACATTGATCCTTTTGTGACCAAATTATCCCCTGCTTGGCTCATTGTTCTGCTGTGTGTTTCTCTGGCATCACATTGATTCCAGCTCCTGGGCACCCTGCCCTGAGTGTCTCAGGCTGTAAAACTATGAGAAAACTATCCATTGCTCTCCTACAGAAGGGCTGCTGGATTCAAACTGCCAACCTTTTGGTTAGCAGCCCAACACCACCAGGACTTCTTTCCAGTAACAAAGGCATGCTGAAATCAAGAGGAAAATGGTTTTGAGGTGATAAGAATTTTGAAACTATTATGTGAGGTACACTGTTCCAAACAGACACTGGTGGGGTGGTGGGGTTGCTGTTTAGGTGGGACCTGTTTCTCCAGCTTCATACAGTGACTCGGGTCCCTGCAGGGTGGCAGCACACCCTACAACGGGGGTCACAGCTTGACAGGAGGCCTGAGAGGCTGAACACACTGGTGGGTGATACCTGCCTTGCACAGGATGGTTCAAGGGCAAATAGAAGACGTCTATAAATCGGATGTCCGGGCCCTCCCACAAAGGCAAGTGGCCAACACTAGCTTGCAATTAATCTCTGCCTCTAGTCCGTTCCTCCTGGGAGGAAAGCACGGGAGAAATGAGATCTCCAGTTACTTCCAAGCCAAAGGTCATTTCTACTTAAGGGTGTAGTGGGATCTGGAAGCCTTCGCTCCTCCCAGTTCTCCAGGTCTCCAAAGAGCCAAAGTGAACACATCCCTCTGCTGGGCTTGCCAGGACTTCCAGCCTACAGTTCAGATTTCCAGCAAAGAAGGAAAGGGCCACTGTGAGTCAGAATCAAGTCCAGAGGGCAGTCATGTCAACTCTGAGGAAGAACCTGTTTGTTAAAAAAGACCATATTCCTCCAACCAGAGCCACCATCCTGAAGTTTGTGTCCGTTACAAAACAATCCAAGTGTTTCTTTGACAGTAGAATAGGCACTCCTGGGAGAATGGCTCGTGGCTAGGGAATCAAATCCCACATTTCCCAGCGATGGCCCGCGCAAACAATGTGCACATGCATATAATGAGTACTTAGCTGCATGGGCTCACTGGACGGAAAACAACTGTTTCATTTGCATCATTTGCTTTAAAACACATAGTCAAGCAAAACAGTGTACTTTTAAAAGCTCTGGCACTGTAATCACAGACACAGGAGGGCAGGTGGGAAAGGTCAAGGCGGAGACGGGCACAAAGGCTGAGCACTGCGAGTGCCCTTTCTGCAGGGCTGTCGCCTGCTGCTCCACATTGCTGCCAGATGACGAGTGGCTCCAGGGCAAGTGGCCCGGCCTGGGGCCTCCTGGGCATGGTTGCTGGTCACTTTGTTCTCTGTCACTCGCGTGCCCTTCCCTTCTGTGTTTTTCTGTCCATGGTAAAGATGCTTTCTGTTGATGACAGACATTCTGATGGATGATGGATGATGGATGATAGATAGATGATAGATAGATAGATAGATAGATAGATAGATAGATAGATAGATAGATATAGATAGATAGATAGATAGATAGCCAGAGTTGGATTCTGTATAGGCTAGAGTTTGCTCAGACAGCAGTATAGTTAGCATGTGCCCCCTCCTTTGAGGACGTTCAAGTGGCCAGTAGGCCTCCCCACCTCTGCCCCACCATGGATGGGTCTAGAGAAGGAGACAACCCTCAGTACCAAGGGTTCGTAGAACCACTGCAAATGAGCCATGGGTTTCCATTGATTTTAAAAAAACAAAACAAAAAAACCCAAGAGCTGTCCAGAGCTGCCCAGGGTCACGGGGTATCAGAAATGAGGACTCAGACCCAGCCCTTGTCAGCAGGGGAGACCCAGGCTCTCGCATTCTGGCCTGAGGAAATCACAGGACAGGTAAGTGAACGTTCAGGCCCCAAAGCAGCCCGGGAGTGAATCAGCCTGGGCAGCAGCTTTCTCCAAGGCACTTGGGCCTGCTTGCCCCCGAAATCCCCACATCGGAGCTAAGCGAGGGTCCCAAGTGGGCAAGAAAGCACGGTGGCTGCAGGGCCACCCTCAAGACGAGTCACTACATGGTTTTCTGCTCCATGTTTGTCAAAAAGTGTCGCTTCTGTGCTGAGTGAGCTATCCTTTTTTTTTCTATAATTATATTTTATTAATTTTCATAAACATTTACAGAGATTTTGGGCTTCCACTCATTCATTGTTGCACTATTCTCTCTACCCTCCTCCCAGTTTGTTCTTGTCCAAATGCCACAGTGCTTGTCAAAGCCAGTTCTGATTAATCTTCTTTGTCAGTGTATCCTTTGCCATTCCCTATCACTCCTCCCTGAGAGAGACTTCACCCTGAGTCATAAGGAAAAGGGGATGGCGTATTCTCTTAGCTACTTCCTGCTGGAAAGGGACGCTGTGGGTTTCAGGGTGAAGATCTTCTCTCACTACTCTAAAGGGCCCCTTTGGCAGTAGGAAACACATAGACTATTATGGAGATTGATTTTGGAATTTAGATGCACTCTTATTGATTGTGCTTGGCCGTACATGTTCATATCCTTGAAGATGTATCATGGGGGTGTTGCAACCTAGAAGACACAAATTTGACTAACAAGTTATAAGTACATGAGTCCAAAAATTATGGAAAAGTAAAAGAAAAGATTCTTTCATTGTTTTACAAACCCTCCCCCAGGTCCCCTCCACCAAGTAGCCCTCGCTCTAGTCTCCTGTGATGACAGAAATACCTAGTCACATATCTCTTTTACACAGTTTTCTCCCTCCTCTGTTTCAGTGCAGTATACATTATTGAACCCATCTTACTCAGTCTCTCCCCAACCCCAAGGACAGTCCCATTCTACAACAGTGGCATCATGTAATATTTGTCCTTTTGTGACTGGGATATTTCACTCAGCATAATGTTCTCCAGAGTCAACCATTTTGAATAATATTGCATGAGTTCCTTGTTTTTTAATGCAGCATAGTATTCCATTGTGCGAATATACCACAGCTTCTCTAGCCATTCGTTTGTTGATGGGCACTTAGGTTGTTTCCATATTGTGAACAAAGCTGCAATAAACATGGGTGTGCATATATCTGCTTGGATGTCAGCTATGGTCTCTTCAGGGTATATTCCCAGTAGTGGAATTGCTGGGTCAAATGGTATCTCTATTTGCAACTTTTTGAGAAAGCGCCATACTGCTTTCCACAGGGGTTGCACCATTTTACACTCCCACCAACAGTGAATCAGGGTTCCAGTTTCTCCACAACCTCACCAGCATTTGTTGCTTGCTGTTCTGTTAAATTTTGCTATTTTGACTGGGGTGAGATGATATCTCATAGTTGTTTTAATTTGCATCTCTCTTAGGGCTAGGGATTTTGAGCATTTCTTCATGTGCTTGTTAGCCATCTGAATGTCGTCTTCGGTGAAGTGCCTGTTCATATCCTGTGCCCATTTTTCTATTGGATTATTTACCTTTATCTTGTTGTGGTGCTCAAGTATTTCATAAATTCTGGATATAAGTCCCTTATCTGATATGGTATTACCGAATACTTTTTCCCAGTCAGTGGCTTCCCTTTTTACCCTGCTGGAGAAGTTTTTGGATGTGCATGAGCTATCCTTAATGACCACGCAGGCCGGGTGACCGGGATGCGTCTGTTTCCACGGCATTCGTGGCTGTGCCAGGCTGCAGCTGATTAAGCAGCTCCGTAGCATTATGTCTAATTATATCAGCTGTGCAACTCCCGCTTCCTGGGAGCTTCTCCTTGGGGTTCTCATGTCGTTCCCACTTTCTCTTCACAATACCACCACCAAACAGTCCTGTAGCTCCTACTTGCTGGGGCTGTATGATGTTCTAAACCCTTTGCAAATGCTGGCTGGCTCATTTCATCTTCACAACACCCCTATAAGGTGGGGGCTGATACCATTCCCATTAAACAGATAAGAAAACAGAGGCATGGGTATGTAACTGGCTTAAGATCACACAGCTAGGAAGCAGTAGGGCTGAGGGTTGAAACCACACAGCCTCACTCCAGGGATCTGTGGTCTATGCTCACCACCGCTCTGCAGAAATCTCTCCACAGTAAAACAAAAAGCAAAAGCAATACTAGAGAGGGTCAGCAGTTAGAAGAAACGACTTCCCTCCCAAATGAATGCTGACGTCATCTCTACCGATGTCTTGACCCTCTGACTACAAATCTCTGTCCCGACTGAAAGAGACAAAACAAGCCGAGCTTGGCAATAAATGAGTGAGTAAATACATTAATGACATTTCCTCTGATTAGAATTTTTTTTTATTTTAATTTATTTTTCATTTCAATGAACATCTACAGAGATTTTAGAATTCCATTCATTCATTGTTGCATCCCTCTCCCCGCCCATCCCACCTCACCCCCCCCATTTGCTCCTCTCCTTGAAAAGCAAAAGAAAAACTCCCTCATTGGTACACAATCCCCCCCGCACCTCCCCCAAATATAATCCACTCTGCAACCCTCATTGC
>NW_006400165.1:918981-921707 GCF_000299155.1 Elephantulus edwardii
ATGTGGTGCTCAATTTTTTGTTGAAATGTGGAAATTTCAAATAATGTTTCAGCTGGAAACAAGATTTTTCCCTCCCCTCTTTTTTTTAATTTTATAACTTTATTCGTAATACCAAAAGCATATTTTATAAGCTCAAATTGAAAACTATTCCTCACTCCTTGATGTGGTTAGGCTCCAAAACCCAAGGTGTTTTTTTTTTATTATTAATTAATTTTTCATTTCAATGAACATCTACAGAGATTTGGGAATTCCATTCATTCATTGTTGCACCCCTCTCCGCACCCACCCCACTTCCACCCCTTCCCCCTGGTTTGCTCTTCTCCTTGAAAAGCAAAAGAAAAACTCCCTCATTGGTACACAATCCCCCCCGCACCTCCCCCAACCCCACCCCCAAATATAATCCACTCTGCAACCCTCATTGCGTACTCCTACGATAAACACAATGCCCTAAAATAGAATACTCTTAGATTACAATCTTTACTCAGAAAATCTGAATTAGCTGCATCCCCACCTTTGATATCCCTAAACTCGAAGAGTTTCCCGAAACCCAGGCTTTGGAGTGTCAGCCCCAGGCACGTTCCTATGAGCTGAGGACTCTGAACAAGTCAGCCTGTTTTGCCGGTTCCACTTGTAGAGAGCGGAGGCCATAAACTCGGCCTCACAGGATGGCTAGAGGGATGCGATAATTTACTGGAAACTACTAGCAATTCAGTAACTTCCCTTTGGCTTTGATAGCCTAAAAAAAATCAGGATAGAAGCTTGAGGTGGAAAAATCTCAAATCCTGACCTTTTCTCTTTCTCTTCCCAGCAGCTCTGTCCCCATATCTTAGCTTCAAACACAACTGTCAAGGATAATCTCATCAGTTTGTCCAAGACCCTGAACTTGGCTGTTTCTGGATCCTTGGTCCAGACTGCGAAAGTTCTTCCCCTTTCTGGCTGGGTAGGGCTGGCCACCAGAGCCTGTTGGTGCATGGAGGAAGCTGGGCCCAGCCCCTCTCTTCTGGGGCCTAGGAGCCTGAGAGAAGACCTCTGGACATGGTGGGGGGCCATCACAGGCATGGTAGCTTGGCCCCAGCTGTCAGTTAGCTCTTTGTTCCAAGGAAGGACAAAGGCTTAAATGAGCTTATGGGGGGATTCAACTGGGACGAGGGGTTTTTCCTGCTAGTGTCATTTTAATCACATACTGTGTTTCCACAGTGCTCAGGTAACGCTGTTCACTAGACAAATGAAAAAAAAAAAAACCACAACCACCTCAAAAAAAAACCAAAACAAACAAAAACAACCACCTCATTTACTTAGGAGACTCCAATGGCACCAAGGAAGTTGTTGGAGCTAGCTAAGAAAGTAACTGTACGCGTTCTAGAAAGGACAGATGCTCATCACTGCAAACGCTGTCACTGTCCAGTTTTTAAAACACCACCGAGATGGCTTTAAAGGCCCAATTCAACCCTTCTAAATGTAAGATGCCCTCATGCCCCCAGTCTCAACTATGGGTTTGATCTCAAAGCAGAGCAGAGAACTCAGTGTTTAATTGAAGCCCCCAAGTTTTGTTTTGGCACTATACAGGTTAAAGAAAATGAAGCTTTATGGAATTTGAAGGCACGTTTCTGTTGCTAGAGTAACACTTTCAAGAGGCCTAGTTGCCACAATTACAATCAAAGATGTCTTCAAAGACATTAAGATCTATAATGGCAGGGAGAATGGGAAGGTGGCAGTGACATTTAAAGGCAGAAAGATGGGTCGGGTTGGTAGTGAGGAAGTGGCCTGCCTGACCTACCTACAACCAGAATGTTCCATGGGTTCAAGATCTGGGCCTCTGAGTGCTCTGGACAGGATTAAACAAAGGGGCTCGGGATTGGAGGACACCAGGCTCCCAACAGGAGGGTCGGTTTGGCTTGGGGTCCCTGGCTCCCCACAAAGTGAGCAGTGGGCCCAAAAGTGTTGAACTGGTAGAGCCTAATGAGAGAGAGGAAAAGGATATACAGACACTCAAGGCGTTTAAAAACACATGTAATCAGAAGTGCCGGTGGCGCAGTGCATGCTAACCAGAAGATTCGCTGGTCAATCCACCAGCTGCTCCTCAGGAAAACAAACAAACAAATAAACAAGCAAACATGTAATCAGGTAGGTCTGAGCACTTCCAGGGAAGTTTGGCCACAGTGTCAGAAGTGGAGGTGGCCAAGGGAAGGGATAGAGAAGGCACATCCTTTGGAGTCTTATCTCCAAGTGGTCCTGGAATTCCAAAGGGCCCGGCTTTCTCTTCTGTTTCTCCATCTCTTTGCTAGGTGCTTTGGGTCACAACTGCACTTTCACAGCTAAGAGCAGGCATCCCTGCATACTTCAGAAGATTGGGCCTCAGCTACCGTCTGAAAGCCTGGATGTTTGAATTCATACAGCGGTGCTGGAAGAAAATCAGTCCTTGAACCTCCAGAGAAGCCATTATGCCAGGAAATCCCTCAAGCAACCACCTAAGACCAACGGGACAGCATTTGTCCTGAGATGATGCTCAGAGGGCTGGCAGGGGCAGGACAGACAGATGAACCAAAGTGAGCCTCACGGGGTGGGGTGGGGGGGAACAGCGCACTTCCACTGCATGCAGCATACCTGATGTCAAAAATCGACCCCTGCCTATGAAAACCCAAGAGCCAACATTGTTCTTAATGGAGAGAGGTTAAAGGCATTCCCTTTAAGAACAGGAACTAGGCAAGGATGCCCACTGTCACCTC
>NW_006400165.1:924089-926337 GCF_000299155.1 Elephantulus edwardii
AATGAAAACCCAAAATCCCTGTAAATGTTCATTAAAACTAATAAAATTTAATAAAATTTTAAAAAAGAAAAAAAAATCGACCCCTGTGAGTGGCTGAACACAGAACCAATTTGCTTGAAACTTTCGTTCAAATCACAATTCCAAAAGGAAAACAAATTCTTTGAAGAAAATCACCATGACATTTGCAGTTTCCCATCCACTGTTGAGAGCAGCCTAAAGGCCTTATGCTGACAACAGTATTTGATCTGGGGCTCTGAGCTGCCCCTTCCCCATCTGACACCCACTGCTACGGAGGCCTGGGCCGCGGTGGTGGCTGTGGCTACAGTGGTCCTGGGTATGCCTGCCCACTGCGCTGTGGAGCACACGGGGCCTACGACTTACACTGAGGAGTTGTTAGCGCAATACCGAATGCTGGCCGCCTCTGCCTACTGCTGGATGGTTCTTTTCTGGATTCCTCATAAGGAAAGCTCCTCTCCCTTTAAATAGCAGTCAATGCAATCTTGGCCTAGAAGAACGGTGAGGGTGTGAAGTAAGGAGATTCTAATTGTTCTATTTCATCTGGATTGACCAAAACTCTTTTCAATTTACCCCCCCCCCCAAAACTATGAGCAGGGCTCTTCTCTGACACGTGGGGCTGCCGTGAGGTGAGGAGCCCCTCCACACAGCTGACAGCAAGACTTGGTGCATCTTCTCCAAAGTGGGCCTCACAAACTGACGCACACACCTTTGTCCCTTCTGAAGTACAATGCTGCCAGGCACCATGGCACTGTCGCCCCGAGCAAGGGGCCGAGGGAGCTGGCCCCAGGAGAGCAGGCGTGGGTGGATGGCTGGGCCTCAGGAGCTGCAGGAAATGTTCTGAGAACGAGACCCTGAGGTACAAGAAGCGTTGAGGTCAGGGGCACAAATTGAGGAGACTGTCAGGATTGAAATGTCAAAAGCGATTGATTTGCTTAATTGCTCCTCTGGAGCTACTTTGTTCTTTTCGAAAATAACCCAACAGATATGCACTTAGAATAATTGGGATCACACTCGACTAGTAGCCAAGGGACAAAATAGATTCATGAGCCCCACAGAGGTGGACTCTGACAGACACAGTGACATCACTTCATAGGGCAAGAACACAGGAAGAGATGACACTTTGTAGATGTCACCCTTGGGGCAGACACATGGACTTTAGGTGTTGTCTGGAACAGCTAAGGTGCAGATGGACCACTGAACCTTTTTCTCTCTTCTTTCATTTAAAAAAAGGATAGCTGTTCCTTTATCGCCTAAAAACTGGAAAGTTTTGGATCCTGAAATAAGGTCACAAAGCCGCGTTCTCTCCTTTTGTTTCCTGGCACCACAGCAGCAAGGCTGTCCCTACCCTCGATGGAGCCTTCAGTTCTAGACACAGAACTGGACCTGTGTCGGTTGTCCCTTCCTATGGAAGTGATGTGTGTGAGGGCAGGCACAGATGCAGTGAGGACGGTGTCTGAGCTGGACTGTGGTGACTGGTCAGTTACCTGGGGGCACCTGGAACCAGCTCTGGGTCAATTCATGCCGAGATCAGTGGGGTCCAGGGAAAGGGGTGCTGTGCTGAAATTTGGATTTTCGTCAAACCTTGCCATCGTGTGATCTGAGGGCAAGTCACGTGGCCCCTCTGAGTCTCAATTTGTCCACCTGTACAAAGGTGTTCCGGGCAAGTGGGGAAAGGGCAGCTGACAAGCAGCAGAGCCAGCTCAGGAACAGCTCTCTGCCCCCATAGACGTCCTTTCACTGTGCTCTTCACTATGGCTCCCACATCCCCCCACTGCAATCCGTGGAGCAACCATGACCCCCTAGTCCCAAGTGTGTGGCCCCATGCCCTATCACCTCCATGTGTCAACACTCACATTCCTTTTACTTGAGGAATCATTCTTGATTTCTTCCTAAACTAGCTTATTTTTGCTAATCAACACCAACTGTGCTAGAAATTCAAGCTGGATTCAGAAGAACCTGTGCCACAAGCCATCTCGTTACCAACGTCAAATCGTTCTTGACCAAAAGCCGAGAACATCAGAAAGAAGTTTCCTTGTGTTTTACTGACTATG
Organism: Elephantulus edwardii; assembly: GCF_000299155.1. Lineage (NCBI taxonomy): Eukaryota > Metazoa > Chordata > Mammalia > Macroscelidea > Macroscelididae > Elephantulus > Elephantulus edwardii. Next base: position 926,159 of record NW_006400165.1, read on the forward strand.
CAAAGGAATTTGGCTGTGGGAATCGAAAGGCAGATACAGAAGAATTTAATGAAATAACATTTGAGGAAGAGCCTGTGGTGATGAAGGAAGAAGTTCAAGTCGCTTTGAAGGAAATAGCAAAAAACAAGGCCCCCCGGAATAGATGGTATACCAATTGACATATTTCAGCTAACAGATGC
>NW_006400165.1:927663-945511 GCF_000299155.1 Elephantulus edwardii
GAGGTGGATTGATTCAGTGACTGGGGTAATCGGGATGGGTGTGTCAGAGGCAATGCGATTGGCACAGGATAGAGCAAGGTTTAGGGCTGTTGTACATAGGGTCGCTATGAGTCACAAATGACTCGACAGCACATAACAACAACAACAACAACCACTGAGAATGGGAATTTCTGAAAACTTAATTGTGCTCATGCAAAACTCAGGCCAAGAGGCACTTGTCTCAACTGAACAGGGAACACTGCACGGTTTAAAATCAGGAAAAGTGTGTATCATGGCTGTATCCATTTTCCATGCCTATTCAACCTGTGTGCTGAGCAAATATTTTGAGAAACTGGACTATTATTGTTGTTATGGGCCATCGAGTCACTTGCAACTCATAGCGACCCTATATACAACAGCCCTAAACCCTGCTCTATCCTGTGCCAACCTCACTGTCTCCAACACACCTACTCCCGCTAACCCAATCACTGTATCAATCCATCTCATCGATGGTCTTCCTCTCCTGTGCCATCCCTCCACCCTCCCAAACATGATGTCCCTTTCCAAGGACCAGTCTCGGCCCAAAATATGTCAGACGAAGCTTCAGAATCCTTGACTCCAGGGAACACTCTGGCTTCACCCTCTCCAGGACAAACCTGTGTGTTCTCCTAGCAGTCCATGGTGTATTCAACACTCTTCTCCTGCTCCACAGCTCAAAGGCATCAATTCTCTTTCTATCACCCCTACTTACTGTTCAGCTCCCAAGTACGAAGACTGTAGCCCGAATCAGGTGCACCTAAGTCTCCAGCCTGACATCGTTGCTCTTCAGCACTCTGACAAGCTCCCCGACAGCTGACTTTCCCCAGTGCAATTCGTCTCTTGATTCCCTGGCTGCTGGTACCAAGAATGTTGACTGTGGAGCCAAACAAACTAAAGCTGTGAACAATCTCAATCTCTTCACCATCCATCCTGATGCTGCCAATTGGTGCAGTGGTGAGAATCTTTGTTTTCTTGATGTTGAGCTTCAATCCGTATTGAAGACTGCAGCAAGAACTTGAGGTCCTCCTCAGTTTCAACAAGCAGGGCTGTGTCAACTGCATAAAGTAGGTTGTTCCTGATGCCACATTCCTCCTCGTACAGCCCAATGTCCCAAATGATCTGTTCTGTATACAGATCGAAAAGGTATAGAGACAGAATACATTCCTGGCGGACCCTTTTCCCTATTTTGAACCATGCAGTGTCTCCTTGCTCTGTTCTGATGACTGCCTCTTGGTCCAAGTATAGGTTTTGCATTAGCACAATCAAATGTTCTGGGATTCCCTTTCTTCTCAGAGTCAGCCACAGCTTGCTGTGATCCACACAGACTATATGAAGAAAAAGATTGCATCAGGATTGGAGGAATATTCATCAACAACCTGCTTCATGCAGATGACACAACCTTGTTCACGGAAAGTGAGGTGGGTTTGAAATGTTTGCTGCAGTAGATCAAAGACTACAGCCTTTAATATAAGTTACATCCCAACACCAAGAAAACAAACATCCTCATCATTAGATAAATAGGCAACATCATGATAGATGTCGAAAAGATTGAAGATGTCAATTATTTCATTTTACTTGGATCTACAATCAACAGCCTTGGAACCAACAGTCAAGAGTTCAAAAGACCTCTTATGGCAAGCTCTGGTGGCCTAGTGGTAGGAAACTGCACTGCAATCCCAGAGGTGCGCGGTTCAAATACACCAGATGCTCTGCTGAAGAAGGAGGAACAATCACCTCCTGTACCAGTCAGATCCAATTTGATGGTACACACATAAAAAGAATGAATGAATGAATGAATAAATAAATATTATAAAAAATAAAAGACTTCTTATGTTGGGAAAAACTGCTGCCAAGGACCTCTGCAAAGTGCTTAAGAGCAATGGTTTCAACTTAAAGACTAAGGTATGCCTGATGCAGGCCATAGTCTTTTCAATTGTTTCCTAAACCTCTGAAAGTTGGACAATGAATAAGGATGACAGAAGAAGAGTTGATGCCTTTGAACTGTAGTGTTGGAGAAGAGTACTAAATATCCTGTTAAAAAAAAACAAACCCAAACTGTTTTGAAGGAATTTCCCCAGGGCGCTCCTTAGAGGCTAGGATGGGGAACCTTCCTCTCACATACTTTGAACGTGTTGTCAAGAGAGATCAGTCCTTGGAAAAGAATATCATGGTGGGAAGGGTCGGAGAAAGAGAGGAAGAGCCTCAACAAGACAGATTAGCACAGTGACTGTAACAATGGGCTCCAGTGAATCAAAGGAAAGGATAGTGCACAATACATTGGGCGAGAGTCACATCTGCTATTTGCTACGAGTCATGTTCCACTTGATGGCATCTAACAACAACAATCTAACAGCTCCCTTTGGGAGTCAACACAGTTTGTGGTCCTCTGGGGTCCTCACAGGCAGGTTTGCCCTCCTTCCTTCTGTCTCTAAATGTTGCCATCTCTAAGATTACCATGGAACTTTCCGCACCTTTCCCTTTACTCCATCTCCGTCTCTGTCTCCGTCTCCCTCTCCCTCTCTTTCTCGCTGTGTGTGTGTGTGTGGGGGGGTTATCATGTATCCTTGCTTCTTCTATACAGGGGTCTGTTTTCATTCTCCCTCCTCTCCTTTCTAAAATTATTATGGTTACATTTATACTCCTACTTTTTTTCCTTAGGAGAAAAGAGACAAAATCCTTTTCGTGCACGTTTGATAGCTGAGTGTTTTCCATGTCTTTCCTCTGAACTTTGATTTTTCATAGGTCACCTGCAAGAATCCTCCCTTCCATATGGTTACTGCCACAAATTGAGCTTCTAGCATCTTTATTAAAAAATTACCTATTTGGGTCCATAACTGTAAAATGTATGTAGTCTCCTCTGCTTTTTAGTCTCAACTTGATTAAAAATCTAAACTTGATAAAAAATTTTAACTTCATTTTTAATCAAGTTTCTTTTTTATTAGCAGAGTAATTTGTTAATTACAGAACACTTGAAATACACAGAAATGTAGGACAAAAATAAACCCCTGGTTCCACCTTTCAGCCCTGCTGTTAATGCTTTGTTCTGTTTCCATGATGAGTTTAACAGCATTGGAGTTTTTGTTTGGTTGGGTTTGTTGTCTTTACTGTCTGCTTTCCGAATAGTGAGCTCCACCAGGGTACAGGTGCCTGTTTGTCGTGGGCACTGCTGTGGTCCCCAACACCTAATGTAGTGCCCAGCACTGTGGGCACATAGTGGGCACTTAATAAATATTAGGTGATGTAACAGGTAAAACAGTTTCATTTGGTGTGGAAAGAGCTATTCAATAAGTGAAACAGGAAATCTAGTTACCCACATAGGAAAAAACCAAATCACACCTCTATCTCTTGTCCAAAGTGAGGTCCAGTCCTAAATGTTGGAAGCAAAATTTTAAACATTTACAAGAAAATTTGGAGGAATATCTTCATCATCTTAGGCTAAAGAAGAAATCCCATTGTTCTAGTCACCATGTCAATTCATTCTGTCAAGGACCTTCCGCTTCTTGCTGACCCTCTGCTTTGCCCAGCATGATGTCTCTCTCCAAAGACTAGTTCCTCCTGACAATGTGCCCCACGTGGGATAAGGTCTCACCATCCCTGCATTTCCTTCAAGACACACCTGTTGCTTTTGCCATGAGATATGCATTGATTCTTCTTCCTTTTTTCCTTTTTAAATGAAAGTTTTCTTTTATATAGGTTTACTTACAAAGTTTGTATACATTGTCTTTTATTCTTCTTCTGTCATCCTTACTCACTGTTCAGCATGGGAGGCAATTGAAAAGATCATGGCTTGGATCAGATATATGAGTCCTTAAACTGACATCCCTGCTTTTTAGCACTTTGGAAAGCTCCTTGGCAGCAGATTTCCCCAATGCAACATATCTTTTGACTTCTGATCTTCTGCTACTGTAGGTGTTCACTGTGGATTCAAGTTAAAAGGAAATTCTTAACAAGTTCAATCTTTTCTCCACCATGTTGCCACCTACTGGTCAAATGGTGACGATCTGCACTTTACTGAGGATGTTGAGACGTAACCCATATTAAAGGGTAGAGCCTGATCTTCCACAGCAAGCTTTCAAGTCCTCCTCACTTTCAGTGAGCAACGTTGTATCATCTGCATAAAGCAGGTTGTTGATGAGTCTTCCACTAATACTAATATCACATTCTTCTTAATAGAGTCTAGTTTCTCAAATTATTTGTTTAGCATACAGATTGGATGGAGAATGGATACCACCTTGATCCATAACTTTTGTGATTTTAAACCATGTCATGTCTCCTTGTTCTGTTCAGATGATCACTTCTTATTCTTTGTATCGGTTTCCAATAAGCATAACTATGTCTTTTCCTGATCTAGTTTAAACGACTGATATTGAGATTCTCCAACATCTCTTTACACAGATGTGTTTAATTTCTGTGTAATCTATCAGGTGAGGTCATATGTTAGTTTTTAAAAAAAAATATTTGCAATGAATAATTAATTTTATAAAATTTTATTATTTGATCTTCAACCTCATTTCTGTCACCAACTCAGTAACTTCCAACTACCAGTCTTTCTTTTGTTCCCAAATTTTGCATTTCAATCACCAATTATTAATAATGCACCTTGACTACATGTTCGGTCAATTTCAGACTGCAAAAGGTGGTAGAAATTCTCAGTTTCTTCATCTTTGGCTTCTGTGATTGGTGTATATATTTGAATAGCGGTTGTTTTCTTTGTGGGAATAATATCATATCACTCACAGCATTTCACTTCAGGATAGATCTTCAAACCCTCTTTTTGATGATGAATGCTATACCGTTCCTCTTCAATCCATCCTTCCTGGCATAGGAGGACATGTGATTGTCTCATTCCAAATGACCAATGTGCTCTGTTGCCACTCACTAATCTCTACAATGTCGATCTTTATCCCTTCCATTTCATTTTTTACAGCTTCCAATTTTCCTGGAATCATAATTCTTACATTCCATGTTCCAATTTTTATTGTGTGTTTGAAACGATTTTTCCTTATTTTGAAACTTGTGACCTCAGCAAATGCAGGTCTTTCATTGGGTGAAAGCTTTGCTCCATCTGTGCCATTACAGTGGATTCTACTCTTTTTTTATTTATGACATGTATTTTTATTCCATATTGGTTTTTTTAATATACATTGTGTTTTGTACATTTCTGCATTGACATTGTGTTTCATAAGATCGTTCCCATACTTTGAGTTTTATAAAATTAATCACCATTGATTTACATCCCTGAAAAGTCTGGGGAACAGTAGGCTCTAAGGAAGCAGCTCTTTCCCAGTTGTATTTTGGCTGCCTTCCAGCCTGAGGGGTTCCTCCCTAGTACTATATCCAACGATATCCCTTGCCCATGTAGTTTTTGAGGGCCTGTTATAAGTGGATGGCCAGCAAGCTAATGGGAGTCGAGTACAACCCATAAGCAAGCCAATGAACAAGAGATTTGAACCCTGTCCTGTCCTGTGCCATCATCATTTCTGACACACTGGAGCCCGCTGCTGCGACTGACTGCAGCCTGTTGATAGTGTCAATCCACCTGGCGGAAGATCTTCCTTTATCTCGCTGACTCTGCCTTTTCAAGTAGAGTGTCCCTCTGGAATAGTCTCTCCTAGCAGCATGCCTGAGGCACATGAGATTTGCCTCCAAGGAGCACTCTGGCTGCACTTTCTCCAAGACATAGGTGTTTGTTGTTTTGGCTGTTCATTTGATAGTTGGTCCTCTTCTCGAACACCAAAGTTCAAAGGCATCCAATTTTCTTCTGACATCTTTAGTCATTACCCAGCTCTCAGATGCATAGCAAGTGACTAAAAGACCATGGTCTGAATCAGGCACACCTTAGTCCTCAAACTGACATCATTGCTCCTAAGCAATTTGGACAAGTTCATGACTGCAGACTTTCCCAGTACAACAACGGCAATCCCGTGAAAATATATTCAACTTCATTATTAATAAGGAAAAAATGCAAAATCAAACAACAGGAGAATAGTCTTTCATGTCCATATGATCTGCCCAAGTTTAAAAAGTCTGATCTTACTAAATGTTTTGAGGTGGAGCAGGAACTCTCATTAGCAACTGGTGGGAGGGTCAAGTGGGACAACCTGGGAGAACAGTGTGGTTTTATCGTGGAAACCGCAAGTTTCTATATGCCATCAATTCAGTTCTGTTTCGAAGTGACCTTATGCATCACGGATGAAATCTTGCCCTAAACGAAATCTTGCCCTAAACTGTGCCATCTTCACAACGGTAACATGTGAGGAAATGTTGGAGCCTACTGCTGCAGCCACCTGTCAATCTATTTCATGGGGATTTCCCCTGCTTTCAGTGACCCTCCGCCAACACCTTTGGTTCATAATTGTCCTCTCCTGATGTGCCCAGAGTATGGAAGACAAAGCTTCACAAGCCTCGCTTCTAAGGAGCAATGGCTGCACTTTTTCCAAGATCGATTTTTTTTTGTTCTTTTGACGGTCCCATCTTCCTCGCCAACACTAGAGTGCAAAGGCAGCAATTTGTCTTTGGTCTTTCTTTTTCATTGCCAGTGAAGCAGACTGAATCTCCCCAGAATATATGTGTATGATGATACAATGTGGAAGTTAGGTAAGGATCCCCCATAATCTGTTAAAACCAGAATGTTGTAGGAAGATAGAGATGGAATGCAGCACTCCCTAATCCCATCACAGCCCTAATGACAGTAAGGGGTGCTTTGTAATGAGATGTAAATGTAAGGGTGTGCCTTGTGAATAGCTTTTCTCTCACTGGAGTTAAAAGGGGAGGAAATTGAACTGAGAGGAGATCCTTACTGTGACCCACAAAGAATGGCCCTAGAGGTGTGCATCTTTTTAGACCCCAGGCCCTGCACAATAAAATTCCTCCATATTGGGAAAAGCAAAAAAAAACATGGAGGTCTCCAGGAAACACTGGATCTAACCAAACCAAAACCACACCAAAAGAGCTAGAAGGCCTTCCCCGAGAATTTGTTCCTGAACTTGGACTTGTAGCCTCCTAAACTGTAAGTGAATAAATTGCTGTTTATTTAAGCCAGCCACTTGTGGAAGCTTTATTACAGCCTCATTAAAAAAGTGAGGCCGTTCAACTATCACATGTGCATGAAGCAATTGAAAATATCATGGCTTTGGTCAGGCTCACCTTGGTCCTCAGAGTGACATCCTTACTCTTTAACATTTTTTGTTTTTAAAGATTGGATTATGATTTGAATCAGCATGCTGGTTCATGTCACCTCCTTCCCTGCTAAACCAGGGGGCAGGGACGGCTTCTCTTTGTCTGTGAGGACCAGGTTATAAAGGTACCTGCTGCATCGAACCTTAAACTTCCCATTAGCCGTCTTTTTCTTGATCTTGACAGACTGGCATCCTTTTGCCTGACTGGAGCAGAGAGTCTTTGATTTCCCCAATTTTGCAAGGCATGGGAGGCTTCGGGTGCGTGCCAGCACAGCTGGCAGCCAAAAGTGAGAAGGGAGGAAGAGACCTCTCTCACCCTTTAAACAGGCCTTTGACAGGAGATATGTCTAACACACTCTGTAGTTTGACTTCTTGACTGCTGCTTCCATGTTGGTTGTTGTGGTGGTGGTTGTTGTTAGGTGCTCGTGAGTCGTCTGCGACCCATAGCAACCCTATGAACACCAGCTCTGAAGCCTGCCCTGTCCTGAGCCAGTCTCACTGACTCCGACACACCAACACCCATTACCCCAGTCACTGTGTCAATCCATCTCATCTGGGGTCTTGACGCTTCACACCAGCAGTCAGGAAATCAAAAGACAAATTGCTTTAGGTAAATCTGCTGTCAGGGCCCTTTCCAGAGCAGCAATGTCAGTCTTATGCAGGCCATGGTCTTTGCAATTACTTGCTATGCATCAGAGAGTAGACAGTGACTAAGGATGACAGAAGAAGAATCAATGCCTTTGAATTGTGGTGCTGGAGAAGAGTCTTGAACATACTATGGACTGCCAAGAAAACAAACAGGTGTCTGTCTTGGAGAGGGTGAAACCAAGTCTCTCCTTGGAGGCTAGGATTTTGAAGCTCTGTCTCATAAACTTTGGGCACGTGGTCAGGAGAGACCGGTCCTTGGAGAAGGACATCATGCTCAGAAGGGTGGAGGGACAGCACAGGGGATGGAGACCCCGGATAAGATGGAGTGACTCAGTGACTGGGCTGCTTCCATACACATTCATTATAGAGCCAAGTTAAATGAAATCCTTTTCTCCATCTATCATGGTGTTGTTTATTCGCCCTGTTGTGAAGATTTTTGTTTTCTTGATGTCGATGTGTAATCCATACTAAAGGCTTTAAGCTTCATCAGTAAGTGCTTCACGTCCTCTTAGCGTTCAGTAAGTACTGAAGCACGCACTTACTGCAGAAGATCAAAGACAATAGCCTTCGATAGAGATTACATCTCAACATTAAGAAAACAAAAATCCTCACCACTGCACCAATAAGCAACATAACGATAAGAGAAAAAAGATTGAAATTGTCAAGGGCTTTCTTTTCTGTGCAGCCACAATCAATATCCATTGTTGTCGTTGTTGAATGCCTTTGAGTAGAGCACAACTCATAGCACCCTGTGAACAAAATGCCTGAAGCCCCTCTACAACGATCAACATTTATCAAAGTTCATAGAGTTTCCGGAGGCATGCTGTTTAGGAAGTGGATGCCACTCCTGCTTCCAAATCCATGTTACAGCAGTCAGGAAATAAAAACATTCCCAGCTACAATAGTGAAGTTCAATAGGGCAGCAAACAACAAATGTTGCAAAATTGTGGAGAGATTAGAATGCTTATTCATTGCTGGTGGGAATCTGAAGGGCTTTATTTTTCTATAAAATAGTTTTAAGGAATGTATGCACCTCATTGTCACTTAAATTCTGCCCTGGAAACCATAAAACTCTTCTAGCTCCTTGACGTGTTTTATGCTTTTTCTTATTTCTAGGCTGAAATATGAAACTATCTGAATCTGAAACACTATTTTCTTGCTCTTTTAATTACTCCCAAAATTATTACATTAAGTGAGAATTATTTCAGGGGAGGGTAGAAGTAAAAACTGCACTACCAGGAGAGGATAAAACTGATGAATGGGACCTTCTAAAGATTAAATCTCTGTGCACAGCAAAAACATTTTCCAACAGAGTGAAATGAAAATCAACTATCTCAGAAAAACCATTTGGCAATTACATCTCAGACAAGGGTCTCATAACAAGTTTACAGAATCCTACAGGGCCTCCTGAAAAAAGACTGGTAACTCAATTACAAAATGGGCAAAAGATATGGAAAAACTTCATAGAGGAAGACATTTGGATGGCCAACAGACACACAAAGAAATGCTCAAAATTACTGGCAATTAGAGAGATGCAAATCAAAACAGCAATGAGATACCATCTCACCCCAGTAGTAGTAGCAGAGTTTAACAGGACAATAAGCAGTATATATTGGAGAGGCTGAGGAGAAATTGGAACTCTCTTACACTGTTGGTGGGATGTAAAATGTTACAACCACTCTGGAAGGCAGTTTGGCATTTCCTCAAAAAGCTGGACACAGAAATTCCATATGATCCAGCTATTCCACTGCTTGGAATATACCCTAAGGAAAATAGAACTTGGACACAAATGGAGATTAGTACATTGATGTACCTAGCAGCATTCTTCACAATAGCAAGAACATGTAAACAACCCAAATGTCTATCAACAAACAAATGGAATGAGAAATTATAGTACATTGACAGAAAATACTATGCAACACTCAGGAGCAATGCTTTTGAAAAATACTATATAAAATGGGAGAGGTTGGAGACCATTAGGCTCATAAGCACAGATACTGTATAAGACCATTATTTTTAAAACCGAAGGATAACTTGAAAGACGTGTATGGATATCCAAAGGGGGGGGAGGCTAGGGGCCTGAGGGTGGGCAGGGGGTAATCACAGGGTTGCAGAGTTTGGTGGGTGGAAGGAGGGAGTGAAGGAATTAAGAAAGATCCAGTGGGGATCTGAAAAGACAGGGTAATAGTGAGCATAGATCAATGGTGATGAATTTTATAAGACACAATGTATAAAAATAATCATATAAAACACAAAGTGGATGAGCAAAAGAAGAAATCAACAAAAGAAATCCTTGGCAAACTGCTGTCAAGGACCTCTGCAAAGTGCTCAAGAGCAAAGGGGCCAGTTACAAGACTAAGGGGCACCTACGGTAAGCTCTGATCTCTTCCATTTCATACGCATCTGAAAGTCGGGCAGTGTAGATCGAGGAGGAACTGGTGCCTTTGAATTGTGGTGTTGGTGGAGAATATTGACTATCTCGTGGGGTGCCGACAGAACAGACTTGTTGGAAGAAGTGTAGCGAAAGAGCTCCTTTGAGGCAAAGATAGTGCAACTTCATCTCACATACTTTAAGCATGCCAGAAGGGGCAGATCTTAGAAAAAGACACAGCTTGGGAGGGTGGAGGGCCAGGGAAACAAGACCCTCCATGAGATGGGTCGGCGCCGTGACTGCAACAATGGCTTAAGCACCACGGATAAAGCGAGGCTGGTGCAGCATCAAACACGGTTGCGATCTTCTGAGTTGGCATCAACTTGCTGGCATTTAACAGTAACAACTGCCTGCTTCAATTTCTTAATTTTTAAAATGGAAATGAAAACACTTACCTCCAAATTTTCTCTCAACAAGAAAGAGAATGTCCTCTAAAACACTGTCTTACTTCTGCAACCAGCCAATAAATGGTAGATGCAACCACCAAAGACTCTTGAGAGTTGACCTTGTGGTCCTTTAGTGAAGAAACTGAAGCGCAAAGCAGGCCTTGGGCACAGGAAGGTCCGCTGATTCCCTGCCTTGGCTTTCTTACCTCCACTCAGATATCAGTCACACGGTGAAGGTGGGACTTGTCTTTCTTCCCTGTTGTCATTGAGTAGATTCCAATTCATGGCAACCCCATTGCATGTCGGAGTGAAATTGCTCCATAGGGTTTTCAGTGGTTGATTTCTCAGAAACAGATTGCCAGCACTTTCTTTGGAGACGCCTCTGGGGGGGCCCAAAGTTCTGACTTTTCAGTTAGCAGCCTGCAGTTCACCACCTGCAGAGGAGACAGTCCTAGTGACACTGACAGATCTCAACATGCAGGTGGTGTTGTCACTGGAAACACCACTCACTGGGCAAAAGAAGGGGGGCGGGAAGCCACAGTTTTGTATAAACAAAACCTAGGCCAACAGTTCTGTCTCATAAAGGGAAGCACCAAAGGAGCCTTAGAGCACCAAGAGAGCCCCTTCCTCCTCAGGGCGGGAGTTTCCCCGTGATGCCTTCGAAACTCGAGGAGAAATCTGAAGTCTCAACAGTCGGCCTCATCCATTCAGTGTTCAGGAAGTGGTCCACATACACTCGCGGGTGCTATGGGTGCTACACTGGGGGCTAATGAGGAGACAGAAGGACGAGTGAATACTTAGAAGGGGGCAAATGGACTCACAACCTGTCTCAAGAAAGGGCCCTGATTACATAAAGATGAGAAAGGCTGCTGCTGGCCCTGTTTGCCAAGAGCTGACTGGAGAGGTGGCACAGGCCTGGCGGGGAGGTGGCGCGGGCTTAGTGGGGAGGTGGCGTGGACCTGGCGCTCAGCACCATGTACCCAGCAGAGAAAGCAGAGACTCATGGGACGTGCCTCGTGCGTTCTCTCCCATTCTCACTGTGCATTAAGCATCTTTACTCTCTCCAGTTAACAACTGGGCACTGGAGTTCAGAGATGAGGTGAATCGACTGAAGTTGTACAACTATTTCAGGCAGAAAGCAGAGTCAGGATTTGAATCTAAATCTATCTGACCCTAAAGCATGTTACATTAACTATTGCTAAGGAGCTCTGATGGCCTAGGTGCAAGAAGCTGTGCTGCAATCCCAAAGGCACACAGTTCAAGGCCACCAGCTGCTCCGCAGGAGAAGGGTAGGCAGCCTCCTCCTGTACAATTAACTGCCTATGAAAACCCGCTGGAGGGTCAGCTATGGGTCAGTTCTGACTCTACGACACAACAACAACAAGAGACCTCTGGTGGCCTGATAGGAACTGTACTGCCTACCTGAAGGCACACAGTTCAAATCCACCAACTGCTCCATGGGAGAAAGATGGCCAATCTCCTTCTGTGCCATTTCCTGCCTCTGAAAACCCACTGGAGGGTCAGCTATGGGCCGATTCTGATTTGACGGTACTTAACAACAACAACAAAATATACTGAAACTTTGTTCAGAGAGGGCAGACAGAGTGTTCAGAAATGCAGTCTGGCAAACAACAAATGCTGGCGAGGTTGTGGAGAAACTGGAACTCTTATTCACTGTTGGTGGGAGTGTAAAATGGTGCAACCACTATGGAAGGCAGTATGACGCTTTCTCAAAAAGTTGCAAATGGAGATACTATTTGACCCAGCAATTCCACTACTGGGAATATATCCCAAAGAGACCATAACTGACATCCAAGCAGATATATGCACACCCATGTTTATTGCAGCTTTGTTCACAATAGCAAGGAGTTGAAAACAACCTAAGTGCCCATCAACAAACGAATGGCTAGAGAAGCTGTGGTATATTCGCACAATGGAATACTATGCTCCATTAAAAAACAAGGAACTCATGCAATATTATTCAAAATGGTTGACTCTGGAGAACATTATGCTGAGTGAAATATCTCAGTCGCAAAAGGACAAATACGGCATGGTGCCACTGCTGTAAAATGGGACTGATATCAGGGTTGGGGTAAGACTGAGAAAAACTGGATAAATTGCGTATACTGCATTGAAACAGATGAGAGAAAGAATAATTTAAAAGCAATGTATGATAGGGTATTATGGTTATCACAAGAGTCCACAATTAAGGTTGCATAGTGGAGTGTACTTGGGGTGGTGGGAGGGGTGCGGGGGGATTGTATATCAAAGAAAGAATTTTTCTTTTACTTTTCAAAGAGAGGAGCTAACTGGGGCAGGGAGAAAAGTGCAACAACGAATGAATGGAAATCCAAAATATCTGTAAATGTTCATTAAAATTATTAAAATTTTTTAAAATGTTTAAAAAAAGAAAGAAATGCTGTCTGAAAGAACTAGAATGACTTGTTCCAGAAATTAGGTCTGAGGCAAGGCTAGTCAGTGGGGGAGTGACATGAAGTGTCACTTCATGACAGTGTCCATGAAGAGGATGCGATGACTGTGTTTTGCTCAGCACACCGTTCTGGTTGCAGTGCAGGAAAGGGCTGTGAAGGGAGGGGAGGAAAGAGGAGGTTCACACAGGAGAGAGTGTGGCTTTGTCTAAGGGTCATAACTGCAGAGACAGGAATGGACACATTAAAGAAGGTGGGAGACACGTTCTGGAAGACAGACTCAGTGCAAGTTGATGAGAGGCTGTACGAAGATTCGAAGATTCAGAGACAGGATGAAGAAAGACTTCTAGGCTTCTTGCTTGGGTGATCAGCAGACAAAGAGGCTGTCAATTAGGATTATAAAGACAAGAGAGGGGTAGGAAAAAGGCATGCTGAGTTAGAAGCACATTTAAATAAAGGTTGTCTATACAAAAATTATACATGCATGGAATTAGTAACAGAAGTCACAAAAGTGATTGAACTTGCTTTGTACCAGCAGCCAGGAAATTAAATATGAATTACATTGGGAAAATCTGCTGTCAGGGGCCTCTCCAGAGTACTGAAGAGCAATGATGTCAGTCTAGAGACTAAGGTACATCTGATCCAGGCAATGGTCTCTACAATCACTTAGACATAGGCAAATACATCAGAGAGCAGGCCAATGACTAAAGATGATAGAAGAATTGATGCCTTTGAGTTGTGGTGTTGGAGAAGAGTATTGAACATACCATGGAACACCAAGAGAATAAATAGGTCTGCCTTGGAGAGGGTGAAGACAAGTTCCTCCTTGGAGGAAAGGATTTTGAAGCTCCGTCTGACATACTTCAGGCATGTTGCAAGAAGGGATCAGTCCTTGGAGAGGGACATCATGCTTGTAAAGGTGGACGGACAGTGCTTGGGAGGAAGACCCTCGATGGGATGGATTGACCCAGTGACTGGAGAAATGGGACTAAGTGTGTCAGAGAAAATGAGGTTAGCTCAGGATAGAGCAGGGTTCAGAGCTATTGTGCGTAGGGTCACTATGAGTTGCAAGCAACTCGACAGCACCTAACAACAACAACAACAACAACAAGGGGAAAATACAGTCTAGGGCAGAAGAATCTTTAGGTAATTGGGCATTTAAGGGTTGGGCAAAGGAAGAGAAGCCTGCACAACAATGGATTCTTTCATTGCAATATCTACATCCCTGACAGGTGTACTGTGTACATTTTGAGGTCAACAACAGGGAACCATCAATTGTCACAGCAAACTACACAGAGGCAGTACATGAGGGAGACACAGTATTGCGGAACCAATTAAAGCTCCCCACCCGACATACATCCTCCCAGACACTGTTAATTGCTGCACAATATGTCAATATGCTACCAACACATTCTAGTCACCTAACGTAACTTTCTTGGCCAGCCACCAGGCACAACACCTTTAATTAAAAAGTCTCATTCCTTTCTCTGACTTGAAATGGTCTCATTGGCACTTCTCAGTGTGGTTTCTGGATAATCCCAGGTCTCTGTTTTAGCAGCTTGAGAGACAAAAAGTTATTCATCAAATGGCTCTGCAAATCATTCATGTGCCTTCATTGATTTTCTAGATCTTCAAAAGTCAATAAAAAGCTATCTTCCCCAAAATTACCAATTTGGAAGCACTTTCACTGCTCACAATATAGCATTTCCCTCCTATTCTAAAAACAAAACTCTTCTCTCTAGAAAACACCACCATGCAGGATTAAGCACAAGTGTCCAGGCTAGAGTAGTACTAGCATCACAGGAAGCGTAGCTTTGAGGGTAATTCATCATTCTTTGAGATCCTAGTTTAGTTGCTCTGTAAGACAAATCAATGCTGAGCAAGTCTTAGTCATCATTGATCAATTGTTCCATGGTCAGTTCAGATTTGTTCTCTTTTTTTTTTAATTTGTTCTCTTGAGAGTTTTAATATCAGTTTAGCCAAAAAGGAACTTGCTTCCTGCCTGCATTAGCGTTTGCAGAAAAATCTCCCTCCCTCTTTCTGTGACATATGCTGATGTACAACAATAACCAGAAACTTGCTTCTTTTATAATCTAGAGATCTGCTTTTAAGTTCGGCACCTTTGTAACAATAAATTTCTTTAAAGAGAAACCTTTTTAGTCATGTCAAATTTTTCAACACCTCACAGAGAAGCAGAATCTTGCTTGCATGAGATATCAATGATATTGTTTGTTAATTTCCATACTCTGTCAGGTTACCTTTCTTTAGAATGGGAATAGAGATCTCTTCCAGTCAGCTGGCCAGATTTCTTGGCACAACTTAGTGAGCACATCCAGGGCAGCATCTATTTTTTGAAATATGTCAATCGTCAATCAGTATGCCATCAGTTTCTGGGGCCTTGTGTTTTGCCAATTGTTTCAGAGCAGCTTGAACTTCTTCCTTCATTTCCACAGGCTCTTGCTCATACATTGTTTCATGAAATTCTTGTTTCCGCCAATTCCTTTTGGTACAGTGACACTGTATATTCTTTCCAACTTCTTTTAATGCTTCCTGGATCATTTAATATTCTGCCCAAAGCATCCTTTAGTATGGCTTGAACTTGTTCTTCAGTTCCATCAGCTTAAGAAATGCTTAGTGAATTCGGCCCCTTTGATTTATTATCCAAAAATGCCTGAACAGCACATAAACAGAGAACTGCCTGAAGTGCAGGCTGGGTTTCGAAGAGGATGTGGTAATAGGGATATTATAGCTAATGTTAGATGGATCTTAGCTGAAAGCAGGGAATAGCAGAGGAATGTCTATCTGTGTTTCATTGACTATGCAAAGGCATTTGACTGTGTGGCTCACAACAAACTGGTTGACTCTGAGAAGAACAGGAATCCCAGATTGTGCTTATGCAAAGCCTATACTTGGACTAGAAGGCAGTCATCAGAAAAGAGCAAGGAAACACAGCATGGTTCAAAATTGGGAAAGGGTGTACATCAGGGATATGTCCTATCTACATACCTTTTAAATCTTTATGTGGAACAGATTATCTGGGATACTGGGCTCTATGAAGAGAAATGTGGCATCAAGATAGGAGGAAGACTCACCAGCTATCAGCATTAGGCAGATGACACAATGCTGCTTGCTGAAACTAAGCTTGCTAGAGAAGGTCAAGGACTGCAACCTTCAGTATGAATTGAAGCTCAACATCAAGACAACAAAGACTCTCACCAGTGGACCAATTGGCAGCATCATGATAACAGTGAAGAGATTGAGATTGTTGACAGGTTCAGTTTGCTTGGCTCCACAATGAACACTTTTAGTACCAGCAGCCAGGAAATCAAGAGACGAATTGCATTGGGAAAGTCTGCTGTCAGAGACCTCTCCAAGGTGCTGAAGAACAACGATGTCAGTCTGAAGACTAAGGTGCATCTGATACAGGCCACGGTCTTTGCAATCACTTGCTATGCATCAAAAAGCTGGACAATGACTAGGGATGACAGAAGGAGAATTGATGCCTTTGAGCTGTGGTGCTGGAGAAGACTATTGAATATACCATGGACTGCTAGGAGAACAAAAAGTTCGTCATAGAGAGCGTGAAATCAGGCTGCTCCTTGGAGGCAAGAATTTTGAAGCTTCGTCTGGCATACTTTGGACATGTTATAAAGTGGGACCAGTCCTTGGAGAGGGACATCTTGCTTGGGAAGGTGGAGGAACAGTGCAGGAGAGGTAGACCCTCAATGAGGTGGATTGATTCAGTTACTGGGGTATTGGGGGTAAGTGTGTCAGAGACAGTGTGATTGGCACAGGATAGAGAAGGTTTTAGGGCTGTTGTACATAGGGTCGCTATGAGTCACAGGCGACTCAACAGCATATAACAACAATAACATGGAGAAGACTGTTTCCTTAAAGCACATTATGGGTTCAGAGAAAATTACAATCGTCAGAGGCCTGGGGCTATGCACTTGTCACCCCTTTCTGCTCTCCCAAGACCTTCAAGTACATAGGGGGTCAATTACTAAGCCCATCAGTCTGATGTTGGGTCCATGTGATCAAAGTTGGGCATTGTTCCCAGGTCTCCACCGGAAGTCCATATGTGGACTGCAGACTCTGTGTGTGTGTGTGTGTGTGTGTGTGTGTGTGTGTGTGTGGTCTTCACCTCTTCCCTCGTTTACTGAGAGGAGGCTAGAGAGGACAGAGGCATAAAAAAGGCAGCAGCAAAAGGCTGAAACAAATAAAGGGTCTGAAGACCAAGAAGCAGGTGAAGGAAAAAGGCCCAGTTAGTGATAACTTTGAACAAAAGACCTGACAGGGTTCACCCTGCCTCTTCATCCTTCTGCTCCACAGGGGGCCTCGTGGTTCCAGACTCCAGAGCTCTGGTGAGTGTTTGCAAGATGGAGTTCAGCTCAGTTATGCCTCCCATGGCCCTTGGCGCACCATTTCACCTATAACTTCCCACAGTGCTTCATTGACAAACGTCTTCCACATTGCAAAGAGGAAGAGAGGAAGTGTACACAAGAGCTGTTGGTACACAGCCTGCTTCCTGATAATCGAGGATTAGTAATTAGTAAGAGAGTCTTCAAAGGCATCAATTCTCCTTCTATTATTCCTAGTCATTGTCCAGCTTTTTGATGCATAGCAAGTAATTGCAAAAACCAGGGCCTGGATCAGGAGCACTTTAGTCTCCAGACTGACATCGTTGCTCTTCAGCACCTTGGAGAGGTCTCTGACAGCAGACTTTCCCAGTGCAATTTGTCTCTTAACATTTTTTTT
>NW_006400165.1:945881-979363 GCF_000299155.1 Elephantulus edwardii
CCCCCCCCGGGTCTCGGCGCCTCAGCAGGCCGCCGGAAGGTAGGGTGACGTGCGGATCTTCTTTGTGGCCGTGGATGCCCCTCAGGATGGCCTTCTTGGTTGGCCTCTAACACGTTTGCTTTGCCTTCAGTGTTGGGAGGGGCAGGGGCTTCCTTCTTCACTTTTGGCGCCATCTTCATAGAAAGGCTCTTCTAACATTTTTCCGTAAGAAAAACCCTATGCTTTCTATTGTATGCCTTGCCAAGCTACAGGAATAAGGGCAGGGCACACATTACATTTGAACATGATAAAGACAAGACTATAAATGAACTTACTACTTTTGCATGACAAAAAAATGGCAAGCACATTAAGTTGCATTGCAATCCCAAAGGTGCGTGGTTCAAATCCCACTAGCTGCTCCGCAGGAGAGGGATGGAAAATCTCCCGTGTGATTAACTGCTTCTGAAAACCCACTGGAGGGTTAAGGTTATGTTACATTCTTCTTCTGTCATCTTTATTTACTGTCCAGCCTTGGCAATCTCAACCTTTTCTCTCCCTATCTTGATATTGCTTATTGAACCAGTTGTGAGCATTTTTGTTTTCTTTTTATATATACAATATTTTTTCACTGGTGAACATTTTCTCTCCACCACCTCATCTACACCTCCTCCAATCCACTTTGCAATATACCCCTTGTTTCAGATTGTCGTCATACATTTAGTGCCTAATCACATATTCCTTTCCGACAGTTCTTCCCCTCATCTGATCTCATGAAGTGTTCATTATCTAGCCACTATTTTCCCATTCTCTCCCCAACAACCCCCCATGTCTGTCCTATTTTTTTAACAGTAGTGTTATACAGTATTTGGCCTTTTGTGACTGAGATATTTCAATCAGCATAATATACTCCGGGCACCCCCATGTTGTGCAATATTCCATTATGTGAATATACCGTAGGATTTTTATCCATTCATTTGTTGGTGGACAATTGGGTTGTTTCCATATCTTTGCTATTATTAATAACACAGCAATAAACATGGGTGTGAATATATGTTTGGATGGTGCTTCTGGTTTCTTTAGGGTATATTTCCAATAGTGGAATTGCTGGGTCAAATGGTGTTTCTGTTCCAACTTTTTGAGAAAGTACTAGAGTGCTTTCCATAGCGGCTACCATTTTACACTCCCACCAGCAGTGAATAAGAGTTTCACTTTTTCCACCACCTCACCAGCATTTCTTGTTTGCTGCCCTGTTGAACTTTGCTATTGTTACTGGAGTGAGATGATAGCTCATAGTTGTTTTGATTTGCATCTCTCTGATATTGCTGTTGCTGTTGTTAGCTGTCGTCAAGTAAAACTCATAGTGATCCTATGAACAAAAAATAGGACCCTGTTCTATCCTGTGCCATCCTCACACTTCCTGACACACAAGAGCCCATTGCAGCAGTGACCATGTCAATCCACTTGGTTGAGTGTTTTCCTCTCCTTCGCTGACCCTCCACCCTCCCCAACATCATGCCCCTCTCCAAAAATGGAACCTCCTAGCAACATGCATGAAGTACATGAGATGAAGTCTCATCATTCTTGACTCCAAAGAGCACTCCGGCTATA
The DNA here is from genome assembly GCF_000299155.1 of Elephantulus edwardii. NCBI lineage: Eukaryota > Metazoa > Chordata > Mammalia > Macroscelidea > Macroscelididae > Elephantulus > Elephantulus edwardii. The sequence goes on from NW_006400165.1 coordinate 947,469, forward strand.
CCCTCCAAGACATATCTGAGGGTTTTTTTCCCCTTGGCCGTACATGGAATGTTCAGTGCTCTTCTCCAACACCGCAGGTCAAAGGCATCAATTCTTCTTTTATCATCCTTATTCCTTGTCTAGCTCTCAGCTGCATAACAAGCAATCAGAAAGAACATAGCCTGAATCAGATGTACCTTAGTCCTCAACCTGACATCATTACTCCTCAATAATTTGGAGAGGTCCCTAACTACAGATTTTTTTTCCAGCGCAATGCATCTCCCTATTTCCTGAACGCTGGTACCTACATTGTTAATTGTGGATCCAAGTAAAATGAAGTTGTTGACAGTTTCAATCTTTTCTCCAGCTATCATGAGGTTGCCCATTGGTCCATTGGTGAGAATCTCTGTTTTCTTGACATTGAGATGCAATCCATACTGAAGCCTGCATTCCTTGATCTTCGGCAACAAGTGCTTCCAGTCCTCCTCACTTTCATCAACCAAGGTTGTGTCATCTGCATAACACAGGTTACTGATGAGTCTACTTCCAATCCTGATACCACACTCCTCTTCATAGAGTCCAGCTTCTCGGATGATTTGCTCAGCATATAGATTGAATAGGCATGGAGAGAGAATGCAACTCTGATGCACTTCCTTCTCGATTTTAAGCCATGCAGTGTTTTCCTGCTCTATTCCGCACAACAGCTTCCAGCTATCTTTCTGATAGCAAGGGATTTTGACATTTCTTTACGTGTGTGTTGGCCATCTGAATGTCTTCTTGGGTGAAGTGTCTGTTCATGTCCAATGCCCATTTTGCGATTGGCTTGTTTACCTTTTTCTCGTTGAGGTGCTAGAGTATTCTATAAATTCAGGATGTAAGCCCCTTATCAGATATGTCATTGCCAAGTATTTTTCCCAGACTATGGGAAAAGTTTTTTGGATGTGCATAGGGATATATTTCTTAGAAGGTCCCATTCATTTATTTTATTCTCTCTTGGATGTAGGGATTTTGGGTTTTTTTACGTTAAAGTGGCATCCATATGAAAGGCTGTAGTCTTTGCCCTTTGATATCTTGGGCATTAATGTACTAAAATGCACAGGTTCTGGCTGTTTTTTATTGGACAGCCATAGGGTCTATTAAGCCAGGAATGAAAAACTGAAGAGCTATGGCACTGTATTCATTGTCAAAAAGAACATGTAAAAAAAAAAGAGAGAGAGAGAGAGAGAGAGAACATGTCAAGATCTATCCTGAAATACAATGCTGTAATACCCATAAGCCTAAAAGGAAGATCAGTTAATATAACTATTATTCAAATTTTTTTTATGAAGAGCAGAGTAATATTCGGATCTGGGATTCCCTGTGCTGAGAATCTCCTAGACCCAGGGGAAGACTGGTGCCAAGATGTAGGAGTTAAGTGACCAAGACAGGAGTTGCCTGGGTTAAAGACAATACAAAGCCCTTGCCCTTGATTGTCTCAGTGAAGCTGCATTCTGATAAAGATGCAGTTATGAAAACAGGGAAAGTCAACAAATAAGAAAAGAAACAGTAAAAAACCCCAAAGTCTATTTCATATATTTTACTGCTTATATAATGAGAAACTTCTCAATAAAAGCTATGAAGACCACAGGTCAGGAGGATACTCAGACGTAAGCTCCTCTCCTCTTACCTCTTGACTAAGGAAAGTCTCTAGTAGTTCATCTCTATTGCCCAGCACTTTATTACTTGTTAGAAAAGTGCAACATATGGCGACTCGGACATGGCATGGAAGTGGCATATGGTGACCTTGATGTGATATGGGAGAAGCACCAAGATACATGGAAATGTCCAAGGTGTACCAGTCCCACAACTGTTGAAAAGAGACAAGGACATTCTACAAGACCCATCAGGGTGAAAAAGACTTGTCCTGGAGCCGGCAACTGAACGAACACGTTTAGCCTTGGGGAGCTCTGGTGGCCTAGTGGCAAGAAACTGCACTGCAATCCCAGAGGCACACAGTTCAAATCCACCAGATGCTCTGCTAGAAAAGGAGGGACAATCTCCTCCTGTACCAGTCAGATCCGATTTGACGGTACATGCACACAAAATAATAACATTTTTTAAAAAAGTTATTAAGAAAGAAAACGTCTAGCCTTCCAGAACTGTGAAGGAATACATTTCTGTGTGTTAAAGTTGTTTACTGTGGTATTTCTGTTATAGCAGTACAAGATAATTAAGATAACAACTATTACTCACATTTATACACCAACCATCAATGCCAAAGATGAGCATTTTTTACCAACTTCTGAAATCTGGAACTTTGTTAGATACATGCAATCAAGGTAATTGTGTGGTTAGTGGTGATTAGATAATTTCTGGTTGTTAGAATGCAGAAATTGAAAACAAAGAAGGCTCAGTACTTGGAAATAAGGTCTGGGTGTTAGAAACTACGTGGGCCAGAGATTCATGATAAAAATTTTCAAGACTAACCACTTATTCATTGCAAATACCTTCTTAAACAACTTAAATGGAAAATATATACATGAAACCAGGGAACACATATGATGTTGTTGTTATGTGCCGTTGAGTCACTTGCAACTCATAGTGACCCTATGTACAAGAGCCCTAAACCCTGCTCTATCTTGTGCCAACCTTACTGTCTTAGACACGCCCATCCCCATTACCCCAGTGACTGAATCAATCCATCGCATCAAGGGTCTTCCTCTCATGCGCTGCCCCTCCATCCTCCCAAACATGGCATCCCTCTCCAAGAACTGGTCCCTCCTTGCAACATGTCCAAAGTATGTCAGACGAAACTTCAGAGTCCTTACCTCCAAGGAGCAGCCTGGTTTAACCCTTTCCAGGATGAACCTGTTTGTTCTCCTAGCAGTCCATAGTATATTCAATACTCATCTCCAGCACCACAGCTCAAAGGCATCAACTCTCCTTCTATCATGCCTAGTCATTGTCCAACTCTCTGACGCATGGCAAGTGATTGCAAAGACTATGGCCTGGATCAGGTGCACCTTAAGTCTCCAGACTGATGTCGTTGCTCTTCAGTACTCTGAAGAGGTCCCTGACTTTCCCAATGCAATTCATCTCTTGATTTCTTGGATGCTGGTACCAAGAGTGTTAATTGTGTTGCCATCAGTTCTACATCACACTCTACCTAAAATGGTTCAGTGCCACCTCATTCTTGGTATTGACGCCATGGTCTTTCTGTCTCTCTTTGATGGCAACACCCCTTGCTGATTAAAACACTCAGCAAAATTGGAATAGAAGGGCATTTTCTCAACATAGTGAAAAGTTTATACACAAAACCAAGAGCCAATATCATTCTCAATGGAAAAAGACTAAAAGCATTCTCTTTGTGAACAGGGACCAGACAAGCATGTCCACTGTCATCACACTTCTATTTAACATTGTACTGGAAGTGCTTGGTAGGGCAATATGACAAGAGGAAGAAATAATAAAACACATACAGACCAGCAAAGAAATGGTTAAACTTGTGCTATATGCAGATGACATGACAGTGTACACAGAAGACGCCAAGGACTCAACAAAAAAAACCTGTTAATGCTAATAGAACAATTTAGTAGACTGGCAGGGTACAAGATTATACACAGAAGTTAGGGGGATTCCTCTACAGTAACAAAGTGAACGCAGAGAAGGAAACCAAGGAAGCAATACCATTTACAATAGCCAAGCACAAAATAAGATACTTAAGAACAAACCTAACTAGAGAAATAAAAGACATTTACAAAGAAAACTACAAAACACTTCTTCAAGAAACAATAAAGACCTAAATAAATGGAAAAAAATGTTCCCTGTTCATGGATAAGAGGACTAAATCCTACCAAAAGCAATATACCTGTCAATGCAATCTCAATCCAGATACCAAATTCATTTTTCAAATAGATAGAAAAAGCAATTGGCAAGTTTCTATGGAAAAGAAAGAGACCTCAAATAAGCAAAACACTTCTGAAAAGCAGGAATGAAGTGGGAGGCATAGTACTCACTGATATCAAAACCTACTACACAGTGGTAGAAACCAAAACAGCATGGTACTGGTACGATGTCAGGCACATAGACCAATGGAACAGAATTGATCACCCAAAAATTAATCCATCTCTCTATGGTCAACTGATATTCCACAAGGAAACAAAACTTATTAAATGGGGAACAACAACCTCTTCAAAAAATCATGCTGGCAAAACTGGAGTACTACCTGCAGAAAGCTGAAGCATGTTCCACACTTCTCACCACACACAAAAATAAATTCAAGGTGGATCACAGACCTAGGGGTAAAGCCCCAAACCATAAAGATCATAAGAGACAAAATTGGACCAAACTAAGAAGGCCAAGCCCATGGTATAAAAAGGCTGACAAATACAGCCAGGAATACACAACCAAGAGAGTACAAAATTGATGAATGGGACCTTCTAAAGATTAAATCCCTGCTCATATCAAAAAAGCCTTCTGAGGTCCCAATTCTTCTCACTATTTCTTAGTTGTTGGAATGGACGGAAAACCTCATAAGCAGTTCCTTACTTCACCTCTACCTTGCATGCGAACTTCCGAGTTGTAAAACAACCCAGTGGTAGATGGAATTTGCTCCAAGACTTAAGAACCATAAATGACATAGCTGAGCCTCCACATCTTGTGGTTCCTAACCTCTACACTATAATAGACAAAAGTGCTAGCCTATAGGCCTTTTATTGTAAGAACCACCTTCCCTCTGTAACTTGATTTGTGCCACTATTAGAACCTCTACTCAGAATATTATTGCTTTTTAATTTTTGACTCATGTACTTTTAACTTGTTATTTAAATTTGTGTCTTCTAGGCTGCAACACTTCCATGATACATCTTCAAGGATATGAACATGTACGGCTAAGCACAACTGATAACAGTGCATCTAAATTCCAAAATCAATCTCCATAATACTCTATGTGTTTCCTACTGCCAAAGGGGCCCTTTAGAGTAGTGAGAGAATATCTTCACCCTGAAACCCACAGTGTCCCTTTTCAGCAGGAAGTAGCTAAGAGAATATGCCCTCCCCTTTTCCGTATGAATCAGGGTGAAGTCTCTCTCAGGGAGGAGTGATAGGGAATGGCAAAGGACACACTGATAAAGGAGATTCATCAGAACTGACTTTGACAAGCACTGTGGCAACTGGACAATTAAAACAGACATTCGGTGGGGGGGAAGAAGAACAAACTGGGGAGGAGGGTAGAGAAAACAGTGCAACAATGAATGAATGAATGAAAACCTAAGATCTCTGTAAATGTTCATTAAAATGAATAAAATTTAATAATAATTTTAAAAAATGTTTTCTAACAGAGTGAAGAAAAAACCTCTACTGACAGGGAATAAACATTTGGCAATACTTTTTCAGACAGGGGCTCATATAAAAGTTTACAGTATCCTACAGGGCCTTTACAAGTAAGAGATTGATCACATTATTAGAAAATGGGCAAAAGACATGGAAAGACGTTTCACAGAGGAAGATATTCGCATGGCCAACAGACATATGAAGAAATACTCCGTATCACTGGCAATAAGAGAGATGCAAATCAAAACCACAATGAGGTACCATCTCACTCCAGTAGCAATGGCAAAGTTTAGCAGGGCAGTAAGTAACAAATGTTGGAGAGGATGTGGTGAGATAGGAACTCTTATACACTGTTGGTGGGATTGTAAAATGGTACAACCACTCTGGAAGGCAGTTTGGCATTTCCTCAGAAAGCTGGACATAGAAATTCCATAAGACCCAGCCATTCTACTGCTTGGAATAGACCCTGGGAAAATGAGAACTGAGGCACAAACGGAGACTTGTACACCAATGTTCATAGAAGCGTTATTCACTATTGCAAGAACATGGAAACAGCCCAAATGCCCAACCACAATGGAATGGATTGAGAAATTATGGTACATTCACACAAGGGAATACTCAGAAGCAATGATTTAGAAAATTACAATTTGGGAGGGTCCTGCTGAGTGAACTAGTTCAGTATCATAAGGACACATAGTGTGTATAACTCTTATCGTAGAAATAGAAAGATAACTAGTAAAAATTCACCATGGCTCTGTGCAGCCAACCATCCAGAGGTGCGGGAGAGAACCTGGTCTGGACAGCTTACGTTTACATCAAGTCCTGCTCCTTCCTTGTCCCTAGACCGTGAACACCTAGGTCTTCCCACAAGACGTGCAGAGAGACTTGGGCAGGTCTGGCCAGTGGATCAGCCCGAGGCACCCAGTGCTTCCTAAACCCACTTAGCACCCGCTATGATGTCAGCCTGATGCTGTCATCCTGAATTTGGACATCTAGCCTCCTAAACCATAAAGTGAGGTTAAATGTGGAACTGTCGAATTTACCGAATTTTCTGTCAATTTACAGTTTTCTTTCTGTTCATTTACAGAATTTTCTTAGTAAATTTTCAGGACATTTGCAAAGGATGTGTTAAAATCCAGGAAAATGACCACATGTCAAGGTGAGTTAAAGAACGAAGTAACAACTTCAATATTACCATCCAGTCAATTCTGAGAAAGTAGAGCTGCCCCATAAGTTGTGCCAAGATGAGGACTGGACGGAAGTGGTAGGAAGAGGATACGGAGACAGTTCCTAGACATACTCCATCAGGAAGCTCTTAGCAGTGTTCTGATTCTGCTTATTCCGTCTGATTTGCTGGGCAGTTTTGTGCTTGAGGACAAAAATGAATCGGATGAAATCAAGAAACTGGGTCTCTGGCAAGAAAAGATGGAAATCAGAACTACTTTCCAGACGGATTCTCACCACTGTTTAACTGGCAAGTCCCACAGCCTCTCTCTCACTTACCTCAAGTGACAAATCCTAAGAGTAATTTCTGCTCAGTCCTCATCCCTGGGTCGCCCGAGGACCTTGTGTGACAAAATCAATCCCGTCCGTGTGAAGATTGTGACTCATTCTCCCTGAGATGTGTCTAAAGCAGCACAGTGAGCAGTTAGTGAGGGGGCAGTGAGAAGCCCCCAAAACTAACAGCGCAGTCACTGCAAGGTGGGAGGGAAAAGAGAAAGGTCATGGCACCTTTTCTTCCTGACTGTTTAATTATAAAGCAGCAACTTTGTCCTTAAAGTGAGATTTGACCAAAGGCATGTGGCAAGAGTCACTAGGGGGTAGGGACAGGGAGCAGGGAGCTGAAAAACGAATCTGACTTTTTGTTCTAATTATGAGGAAAAAAAGGGAACTTGTTTGCTAAGTAGCTTCAGTTCTGTTCAAACCTCTGGTGGAAGTCTGTAGCCCCAGGCACAGGGATTTACCTTCTCAGATTCTTTCCCCTGCCTCTTGTTCGCTGCCTTTTACATGTAACTCGCCAGCTCAGGGTGGAAATGACCCCTTAAAAGTGGAAACTCGGCCACCACCGCCATTTTACCACAATAAAGAAGCTTTCAGCTGCAGCGAGAAAAAAAAAAGTGGAAACTCCTGGTCCCTGCTCCCTGGGAACCTCGGGAACCTCATTCCATTTTCTAGTCCCATGAGAAGCACAGTCTATGTGGTAACTGGCAAAACTCTCTAACCTTAAAGGGGCATCCTGACAATCCCATATTATCTATCTCCCCCCTTCAAAGACTGTGCTACCCAGTAACAACTGAAACACAAAGCCCAATGCTTTGACTTCCACATGCCTCCTGAGATAATAATAAAGTTAGTGATTTCTTGTGACTCTTGGGGGCCTCCAACTACAAGGTGGATGAAAATATTGCTAACAATTTTCTCAAATCATGTAAAAGAAAAAACCCTCAAAAATGAAATGTTCTCTCTGCTTGCAAGGACATTTTCACCAATACGTCTTCGACTAGTACATTTGATAATGTCATAAAGAGTTGTGTTAAGGTACAAAATTATATCCTTTTACATGATTGTTTAATACTCCAAAATGAAAAAAAATACTCCAAAATAAATGGACACATGTCCTGGTGGAAAGGAGGGGACATTTCTTCTCCAAGACGCAGTAAAGCATACCCTAGAAGATAGTAAGATTTCATAAAGATTATGCAGTCAAGAAGCAAAAAAGTCCAAAATGACACTGAAAAAAATGTACTAGAAATTGTGATTTGGGATTGACATCCCTCAAATGAGCCCCAAGTGAGCTATTGAGAAGACCTCCTTTCCTGAGAAAATCCTTGGGACTTCTGGACTATTAAGTAAGCTTGATTTTCCATGAGGATTTAGAACCCAAACTTCAACCAGGATATGTATAGAGTGGATGGCACTGTATGTAAAATTGATTCTTGCATTAGCATGTTCAGTCATTTGTTTCATTTACTAAATGCTTAAATATAGCCTAAAGCAGGAACATCTGAGTCAGGTAAGGTGGAGGGGAAGCAGGGGTGCCCAGGACAAGCCTAAGGTAGCAAAGGTGTTAACAGACTCACAGAACTATTACTTGATCCTAAGAAATAGGCAAGGGCCGCTAAAGGGTGTATGGTGCACCTAGGAGACTCACCTGCCACTCCTCAGCGCTCCCTTTAGTCTTTAGCCCAGTATCACAGGGGACTCCTTGGAATCAAGTCTCAAAGAACGTTAGCTCCGTTGGCTTTGTTGAAGCCTTCTCAGTCAGGTGGTGTTTCATGAGCATCTACTATGTGCCAAGATCTATGCTGGATACTAGAAAAGCAAAACATCAATGAGCCAGAGGTCATGCCCTCAAGAAGCTCTCTCTAGTCCACAGGGAAACTGGTTCACCCAGAGTCACCTGGCTGCTCAGAAGCAGTGGCCCAGCCACTGGCCCAGGGCTCAGACATTCTTTTTTCCTCATCATAATGTATATGTCTTCATCATACTTGATATGTCTTTGCTGCAGGATCAGAACAGCTTGTAAGCGTGAAAAACTCCGTAAAACCATTCTGCAAAACTATGGTGCTCTCGGCAGGGGCCAGTCTTCTCTCCCAGAAACGCTGGCGGGAAACTCTCGGGAAAGTCAGCCAACGAAGAGACCAAACAAGATACTAATTCCTCAGGGTTTCCACCAGGGATCTCGCTTTAGAGCTTAGACAAGTCTTCTTTCCATTAAACAGGAACAAAGACCCCAGCAACTCAGACAGGGTGACAGCAGCAGGCGGTGCAAAGGGAGTTGGCAGAGTGTATACAGCATGTGTCACAGGCTCGCTAGCTCACTAGGAGACAGAAGCGATGCGTCCCCGTTTCTAAAATGAGCCTGATGTGAGCCTTGGATGAGACAATAGTTATCCAAATAGTCGGGGCGGTGTCGAAGTGTTCACCATCACCCACTGCTATGGTCTAACGGAGTCCTAAGAGCAGGTCTTTACAGGCACAGACACTGAGAAGGGCTCCCTGAGTTCAAATTCCAGTCCTGGCCTAGAACAAGTTGATTAACCACTCTTTGCCTCATTTATCTGGGCAATGAAATGTGGGTATGAATGCATTCACTTTATAAGATTGTTATAAGGATTACAGGAAGTGAAATATGAAAGGTTCTCAGCACAGTGGTTGGTATCTGGAGCAAAACCCCAACTAATATCAAGAGTTCTTGCTGTTGTCATAGTCGGAATCATGGGTGTGTCTAATGACAGCAAGAAATGTAAATTAAATTTTAAAAAAAAAACAACAACAACACACCTATTTCTTGCTCCTAAGTAATCGAGCTCGCTGTGGCGAGCTCACCAGAGTCAGTCCACACCCAGGTGAAAAAGAAAGAAAGAAAAGTTACTTGCTAATAAGAGAGCTTTGGTAGCCTAGTGGTAAAAAAGCTGCACTGGCAACCAAAAGACCTGGAGTTCAAATCCACCAGCTGCTCTGTGGAAGAAAGACGGGGAGTCTCCTCTTGGGTGATTTATTGCCTCTGAAAATCCACTGGAGGATCAGCTAGGGCCGGTTTGGACTTGAAGGTGCTCAACAACAACTTGCTAATGTATTTTGGAGCAATTAAAAAACACTAACTTGTAAGGAATACGTAGATGAGGACTCTACCCTCAGCTGGAAGACATGCAAACCAGAAGATGCTACCTAGAAAAATTGATGGGCAGACATCACGAAGGTCACAGAGGCCTATGGTGCTTTTCTTGCCAGACTAGTTCCTGAAGGAATTATTGAGAAGAAAATTCAGGAAAGAAAAACAAAGCAAATAATATTAAGAATGACATCAACAACTAACAGTTTTCTACATGACTATTTTAACACTAATAAGAATAAGAATCCCAAAACATGTAATTGTACTCATATGAAACTTACACCTAGAGTAAGAAGCTGTCTAGATGGAGCAAGGACACACTGCATGGCTTAAAATTATGAAAGGTTGTGTGTCCTGTCTCCGTACCTATTCAATCTGTGTGCTGGACAAATCATCCAAGAAGCAGGACTCCATGAAGAATGTGGCATCAGGATTGGAGAAAGACTCGTTATCAACCTGTGTTATGCAGATGGCACAACCTTGCTTGCTGAAAATGAGGAGAGCTTGAACTGCTTGCTGCAGATCAAAGACTACAGTCCTCAAGATGGATCAGTAAACACCACCATGATATACGGAGAAAAGATTGAAATTGCCACTGATTTCCTCTTGCTTGGATCCACAATCAACACCCTCGGTATCAGCAGTCCGGAGATGGATAGCATTGTGAAAGTCTGCTGGGAGGGATCTTTCCCAAGTTCTGAAGAGAACTGAGTAACCCACAGACTATTCTTTTGAACAAACAAATCTGTCTTGGAGCAAGCGCAACTGGAGTGCTCACTGTAAGGGAGGGTGGCGAAGTTCCATCTCACATACTTCAGGCATGTTGCTGTTATTGTCGTTATGTACCGTCAAGTCAGAACTGACTCCAGCAGGTTTTCAAAGGCGGTGCAATTGCACCGGCCGACATTGCCCATCTTTCTTCAGTGGAGCAGCTGGTCGATTCAAACCACAGGCCCTCAGGTTGGCAGCACAGTTCCTTACCACGAGGCCACCAGAGCTCCCGTTGGATAGGTTGCTAGGAGAGGCTATTCCTTGGAAAGGAATAACACTCTTGGGAAGGTGGAAGGTGAGCGAGAAATACGATGATCATCAACAAGACAGACTGACACAGTGAAGGCAGCAATTGGCTCAGATGTCAGAGATGGTGAGGACGGTCAAGATAGAACAGGGGTCAGAGCTGTCGTTCATCAGAGTGTTACGAGCTGCACTCGACGCGGTGACACCTGACAACAGCACTCACGAGTCCATTTTCAAGACTACAGACAAATCCACTACAAGCCAAAGCCATCTGTGTGAGAACACTACCAATGCACAAGCCCACGTACAAGGAGGTGGGAAATGAAAGGCCTACAATTTGACCCTTAAAGCCGTGCAACAGAACAAAAAACTCCTGAAGTGAGATTTCATTCCTCAGAATGAAAGAAAATGAGAAAAACTTGTTGAAAAACTCCTGAAGTGAGATTTTATTCCTCAGAATGAAAGAAAGAAAATTAGAAAAACTTGTAACAGGAACTTGAGCAAAGGGAATGATTGAGAACCTTCTGAGCAAGACAACATAGAAAGGTCAAGAGAACAAGGAGATGCAAAAACAACACAATAGTGCAAAGGACGTGAGACCTAACCAAACAGTAGGCCTGGGGCGGATGTCAAGGTCAACCTTGCTTTAAAAGTCTGTATGCTGCGCTGTTGTGAGGTGCTGCTGAGCCAGTTCCGACTCAGAAGCCCCATGTACAACAGAACCACCTCTTCCCAGGCCCGTGCCGACCTCACGGTCACCGCTAGATGAGCCCACTGCTGCGGCCACTGCGCCAGTCCGTCTCCGTGAGCGTCTTCCCCTTTTCTGCTCACCTTCTACTTGACCGTGATGTTCTCCCCAGGGAGTGACCCATCCTGAAGCCATGCCTAACCTTAGCGAGATGACACGTCACTAGCCTGACTTCTAAGGAGAACTCTGCATTAGGACTTGTAGCTTCTTTTGGCAGCCCTTGGGATATGCGATGCTTTTCACTAGCACTACAGTCCAATGGCATCAGTTCTTATTCAGCCTTTCTTAGGGTCTTTCACATGCTTAACAATTAAAAATACCATGATTCAGGCAATGTACACTTTAGTTTTGCATTTACACTCTTGCTCTTGGCAGGTCTTTAACAGCAAATTTTCCCAATGCAGCATGTCTATTCTGCTGCTATCCTGAGTGTGGCTCCAGGTAAGATTAAACCCTGAAAGCTGTAGTGTTTGAGCTTCTTCAATGACTGCTTCAAGTCTTCTCAACTTTCAAAAAGCAAAGTTGTGTCATCTGCAGGGCACAAGTTACTAAGGTATCTTCCTTCAATCTTAGTGCTACACTCTTCCTCATACACACCAATATCTTGGATTATTTGCTCAGCACACAGATTGCAAAGGTGTGGTGAAAGGATGAAACCCTGACACACAATGGGCCAGTTGAGGGGTGTGCTTTAGAAGCGTTAAAGGAGTACAAAGACACACAGAGAGACAGACAGTCAGGAACAGGCATTCAGGCAGGCAGACATAGACAGACACATGTAGACAGACTCAGAGACACTGAAACTGACACACATAGACCGACGCAGGCAGAGACAGGGACAGAGAGAGAACCCGACTGACACTCACAGAGTCGTAGCCACAGACCGCCAGCGCTGTACGTGCAGGGCTTGTGGCAGATCCTTTACGTGGTCCTCCCATTGAATAGCATGGTTTATTTAAGAAATGAGGAAATTCTGACTGTGACTTTTCCGATAAGGAAACTGAGGCTCAAAGAGGTTCAATAACTGCAAAAGTTCCACAGCTGACTTAGCCTGTGCTTTAAAGCAGTACCAGGAACTACCAAATCCCAAACTCACTGGTCCCTGTAGAAAAGGTGATGCCAGGCAGGGCCCCTCAATGTGTACAACTGTCCACACTTCCCGACTGTCTCCTTTCCTGCTTATCCTCCAGTGGTTCTATGCAAAGTCCTGAATACATGCCTGACTCTGGTGGCCACTAGGCAAGGAGATGCACCGCGAACCCAAAGGAACATGTCTCAAATCCACCAGTTGCTCCATGGGAAAAAGATGGGCAATCTCCTTCTGTGCAAATTGTAGCCTCTGAAAACTCATTGTAGGCTCAGTTATGAGTCAGTTCCAACTTGAAGACACGCAGTAACAAGCATTACCGCTACTACTTCTCCTTAAACCAACCTGGATTTAGATACACTTAGAAGAAACAAAATGGGCTGTCTTGGGAGAGAAAATTTACTAGGAGACTCAATGAGAAATAGAAATTTGAGACTAAATTGATCTAGAAATGTGTGGCTATCCATATGGATTGGAGACTTACAGACAGAAAAAATTCACACTGCACTGAGAAATCAATTCCAGATATATTCAAGACATCAATGTCAAAAATAAAGTGAGAAGAAAATAGAGATGAGTATTTTTTGACCTTCAGATAGGGAAGAATTTCTTAAATAAGACATAAAAACCACTAACCTAAAGATTGATACATTTTCGTAAAATAACATTTAGGTCAACGAAATTTCTTATAAATTGTTGGTGACTGTGTACATAGGTCAACCACTTTGGAAAACAATCTTATAGTTTCTAGAAAAGCATAAATTTTACATACTCCCAAGATTCAAAAATTCTTACATGGAAACACCTGGATACATGTGTAAAATTATTTATGGTTTCTAGTTTAATTAACGTTTTAAAGGGGTGGGAAGCAAAACAACGGCAATCAACCCAAAAACCCTATGATCAATAGAAAATACAACAGTATTCTTATGTTATATATCACTGAGTCTGAAAATCCAGCAGATTTTCAGAGGCTGGAAATCCCACAGGAGGAGATTGTCCATCTTTCTGCCATTGGGCAACCGGTGGAATTGGACCACTTGACTTTGGGTAGGCAGGGCAACACCTTACCACTAAGCCACCAGAGGTCTCCATAGACCTGCCTTTCCTGTGGTTACGAAACCTAATCCCTGTCTGCTTCATACGGTGACAGCTGCTAGTGTGCGTAGTTGGTCTTGGAGACTTCTCAGGCTCTGTGCAGTTTCTTTTAAGCTAACAGAAAGGTCTTCAATTGGGACTGGTAACAGCAGAGGACAAGACCAGACCTCTAGTACCAGTTCTTACTCCCACGATGCTCCTTAAGAAGTTTGTGGTACAATTCAAGTTACGTTCCTAATTTTGCTAACTCCTGCCCTAGTAAGGGAATGAAGAGCGAGTAAACTGCATGAGGAAATTGCCCATCTTTCTCCTGTAGACTAGCTGATGGAGTCGAACTGAATGCCTTTAGGATTACAGCACAGCTTCTTACCTTTGTTGTTGTTATGTCCCATCAAGTGGTTTGCCACATATAGTGACCGTACAACCCAACACCCTGCCCTATCCTGAGCCAGTCTCCCTGTCTCTGACACACCTAACCCATTACCCTAGTCAGTGTATCAATCCAGCTCATCTGGGGTCTTCCTCTCCTGCGCTGTCCCTCCACCTTTCCAAGCATGATGTCTTTCTCCAAGGAGTCCCTCTGGACAACCTGCCCAAAGTACATGAGACGGAGCCTCAAAATCCTTGCCTCCAAGGAGCAGCTTGATTTCACCCTCTCCAGGACAGACATGTCAGTTCTCTTGGCAGTCCATGGAATGTTCAATACACTTCTTCATCACAACTCAAAGGTATCAATTCTTCTGTCCTCTTCGGTCATTGTCCAGCTCTCTGATGCATAGCAAGTAATTGCAAAGACCATGGCCTGGATCAAGTACACATTAGTCTCTAGACTGAGACTGTAGCTCTTTAGCACTTTGGAGAGGTCCCTGACAGCAGATTTCCCTACTACAATTCATCTTTTAATATCCTGACTGCTGGTGCCAAGAGTATCAATTCTGGAGCCAAGCAAGTTGCAATTGTTAACAACTTCCATCTCTTCCACATCTGTCATGGTGCTGCCAGTTGGCCCAGAGGTAAGAATCTTTGTCTTCTTGATGTTGCGCTTCAATCCATATTTAAAGTACAGTCCTTGACCTTTTGCAGCAAATGCCTCAGGTCCTCCAGTTTCAGCCAGCAGGGTTGTGTCATCTGCATAACACAGATTGTTGATGAGTCTTCCCCCAATCCTGGTGCCACATTCTTCCTCATAAAGCTCTGCCTCCCAAATGATCTGTTCTGCATATAGATTCAAAAGGTATGGAGACAGGATGCATCCCTGGCACACACCTTTCCTGATTTTGAACGATGCAGTGTTTCTTTGCTCTGTTCTGATAACTGCTTCTGGTCCAAATAAAGGTTTCACATGAGCACAATTAGGTGTTCTGGGATTCCCATTCCAGGGCACCAGAAAAGGATTGTTGTTGTGTGTCACTGAGTCAGAGCCTACTCATAGCTGACCCTC
Source organism: Elephantulus edwardii (assembly GCF_000299155.1). Taxonomy (NCBI): domain Eukaryota; kingdom Metazoa; phylum Chordata; class Mammalia; order Macroscelidea; family Macroscelididae; genus Elephantulus; species Elephantulus edwardii. The sequence goes on from NW_006400165.1 coordinate 962,764, forward strand.
CAGCAGATCTTCAGAGGTAGTAAGTAATTCACACAGAGATTGCCCATCCTTCTCTCACAGAGCAGGCAGGGGATTCAAACCCCACACCTTTAGGATTGAAGTGCAGTTTCTTACCATTAAGCACCAGAAAAGAGTAAAGTTTTGTAGCTCTTTGTAGCCCTTTCATCTATGAGATGTCCAACTATAAGAAATGGGGTTTGGGACAAGGGGCCACCAAAGTGCTGTACCAATTAAAAACTTAGCTTCCTTCTGGGCCACTTCTAAAGGTAACTGAGCCAAGTTCCTGGCGTATTTATTGACGGGGCAGGTGGGAGCTGTTACAGCACCTGGACCTCTTCAATCTCCTGCTTCTCTTTGCATCGTGGGCACAGATTGTGGGAGGCTTTCGCGGTGCATCCGGTTAGTTCTGTAGCAGAAACACTCCCCTCTCTGGGTGGCCTGAGGGTTATGGTGGCTTCCTAGACACCTTGTAAAGCCACATCTTGGAGCTTAGTCGTTAGGAGCCCCTCCCTGATACCTATGGGTTTCTGGTCTTCACCCCGGTGGTCACAGACTCCAAGACTTGCTCTGGATTGGATGGGGGTCCTAATGTAGGCTTTTGCCATTTCCTGTTGACATGGAGCAGAGCTAGTAATAAAATGTGTGTTAATGACAATAGTGGCTTCAGAAGAATTGGAGATCAGGTTAGTATATCTCTGGATTGCCTCAGTAATCCTACTTCTAAATTCAGCTGGGCTGCTTCTTTTCCTTGATATAACTCAGTTACAATAAATAGATAAATTAATAATAAATAACTATTCATACAACAGATTATTCTTTAACAGTGAAAAGTAATGAACTATAACTACAGGAAACAAAATGGATAGATATTTGGTTCATAAAATTGAACCCAAAAAAGTCAAGTTGATGTTGATATCTTTTTAAAATATAATAGGCCAGACTAAACATCTATAGCTATATATGTGAGCACTGGTGGCTCAGTGGTAAAGAGTTGTGCTGCAAACCCAGAGGTACACGGTTCAAATCCACCAGCTGTTCCATGGGAGAAAGATGAATAATCTCCTCCCACGCAATTTACTGCCAATGAAAACTCACTGGAGGGTTAGTGAGAAGTCAGTTTAAAGACTAAAGTGTGCCTCCTTCATGACATAGTCTTTTTCAAACATTTGCTATGCATCTGAGAGCTGGACAATGAATAAAGATGACAGAAGAACTGATGCCTTTGAGCTGTGGTGTTGGGGAAAAGCACTGGACATCACATGGACTGTCAAATGAACAATGTCAAATGTCAGATGCATCTTGGAGAAAGTGAGACCAGAGTGTTCCTTAGAGGCAAGGATGGTGAGGCTTCGTCTCGCAGAGTTTAGACATGTTGTTGTGCATGAGGCTATTCCTTAGAAAGACACATCATTCTCTGACAGGTTGAGGCTTGGCGAAAGAGAGACCATCAGTGAGATGAACTGGCACAGAGACTGCAGCAACGGACCCAGCACGTCAGAGACGATGAGGATGACACAGGATGGGACAGGCTTCAGAGCTGCTCATACGGTCGCAATGAGTTGTACTTGAACTCAACAACTGAACAACAACAAACCTATCTACCTATATAAATATAAATCCCTCAAACCCATAGCCAATGAATCAGAACCACAGAAGCAACTCGTAGCTGACCCTCCAGGTTTCAGCGGCAGGAAATCACACCGGAGGCGACTGTCCATCTCTCTCTATCAGATGGTGGATTCAAACCACCTGCTTTGGGATTAGAAGTGAAACCATTACCCATCACACCATTAGAGCTCCCCATATTGATACATTAAGTTTGTATTTATATCATATAAATACACATCAAATGAAACCTAAGTGTGAAGATTGAGTGATGGGATAATACCACATACATAGACAGCTAGAAGTTCCTGGAAGTTCTTAGATGATAGTTCTTGGATTGGGTAATGTGTTTTGTTCAAAGATGTTTATTATATATTCATAAATAAAAGTCTAGAGCCCTGGCATGATCTGAAGATGAGGAAATGCCATGAACAATGACCCATAATTAGTACGATCAATACAATTCTGTGTGTCTAAGGTCCAGAAAGACAGATGGAAGGTCAGCATTTTCAAGTACTAATTTATAACCTATAACCAAAACACAATTTAGATTTAGCTGGTATTTTTTAAATCCATCATATTTACAGTAATACATCTCTTCATAAATAATATCAAGCTAGATCAGCTTCATGCGGTTTGAAATCGTTGACAGTCTTCCAAGTCGTAATCACATTGCTGCACAGAAGAGAAAGGTCGATGCACAGCAGCTCTGGCAGATGTGTGGAGGACACCGGCCTGTGACTACTGGGTAACAACGTGCCATTTAATTAAAGGATTAAAAAGCATTCTTTTTGCATTCACTATAAAGGACATACTGAGTAGGGCAAGGAATGGAAAAGAGAAGTTAGATATACAAGATGCACGGTTTAATCTATGTTCCTTTATTCAACATTGCTGGAAATGAGGTATTCATGCTTTCTCCTCCTTTGCGTCAGAATTAAAAGCAGTACAGTATGAATCTGGTTTAGTTATTTAAAAAGCAAACGGTCCTTTCACATTTAATTTCTATGACATTGTTTATGATTTATGTCCTATGTATATTATGTACAAATGATACCTAATATATGACTGCCTAAATTGTTTACATACTAATTTCGCTTTCACAGGAACCCATCCTTAGGACTGACATTGTGGGAGCTCTGGTCTCCTAGTGGCAAGAAGCTGTGTTGCAATCCCAAAGGTGCATAGTTGGAATCCACCAGATTCTCCAGTGGAGAAGGAGGAGCAATCTCCTCCTCTGCCAGTCGGATCCAATGGTACAAACAACAAAAATAAAAATGATGTAAAATCTTTTTAAAAAAAAAAGAGATTGAGATTGTTAAAAGCTTCAGCTTGCTTGGCTCCACAGTCAACACTCTTGGTGCTGATAGCCAGGAAATCAAAAGACAAATTGTATTGGAAAATCTGTTGCCAGGGACCTCACCAGAGTACTAAAGAGCAATGTTGTCAGGCTGTTCCTTGGAGGCAAGGATTCTGAAGCTCCATCTGACATACTTTGGGCATATTGCAAGGAGGGACCAGTCCTTGGAGAGGGACATCATATTTGGAAGGGTGGAGGGACAGCACAAGAGAGAATGATTCTAGATGAGATGGATTGACTCTGTGTCTGGGGTCATAGGGGTGGGTGTGTCAGAGACAATGAGTTTGTTTCAAGATAGAGCTAAGTTCAGAACTGTTGTACCCAGGGTCGCTATGAGTCACAAGCGACTTGACAGCACATAACAGCAACAATAACAATCCTTGAGAGCTTCATTAATATAATCAAAGTGAAATAATTAATTTTTTAAAAGATCTCAGCTATGAAGAGAGCAAAAGGTCATTATAAAGACAGAGAGGAACAAAAAACCTAAAACGAATGTCAAAATAGATTGAAAGTTGCACTGAAAAAGCAAAGAGCCAGAATGAGAGGAAGGAATGCTGAGGTAAGAGAGCTGAACAGATCTCAACGGGAAGCTTGAGACAACAAAATATTATAATGGAACATGTAAAGAAGGAACTGGAGTTTGAGAATGAAAAGGGGAAAACTGACTTGGAATTTCTTAAATTCTGAAGAACTGAAAAAGAAATTTGAGCCTCGAGTTGCAATACTGAGATGCTATGGGGGAAAATCTTGAATGATCCAGGAAGAGTCAAAAGAATATAGAGGGAATGCATGGAAAGAATATGTGGAGTCACAGCACAAAAAAGAATCGGCTGACACTGAAATATTTCAGTACGTATCTGATTATGAAGAGCCAGTCATGATGAGGGAAGAAGTTCAAGCTGCATCAAAGGCACTGGCAAAAACAGTAAGACCAGAGGAATCAATGGGATACCAATTGATATGTTCCAACTAATAGATGTAGGCCTGGAAGGGATCACCAGTTTGTGCTAGGAAATTTTGAGGATCGCTACTTGGCCAACTGACTAGAAGAGATCCATATTTGTTCCCATTCTCAAGAAAAGTGACCCAACAGAATGTGGAAATTAACAATGTAATTAATATCACATGCAAGCAAAATATTGTTGACGATCATCCAAAAATTACTAGAACAATTCATACATAGGGAACTTCCAAAAGTTCCAACACAATTTAGAAGAGGCCATGGCACTAGGCTTATCATTACTGTTATCAGGTGGATCCTAGGTGAAAGCAGAGAATAGCAGAAGAATGTTTATTTGGGTTTTATTGAATATGCAAAGGCATTTGAATGTGTGAATCATAATAAACTATGGCTAACACTGAGAAGAATGGGAACTCCAGGACACTAATAATTATGCTTATATTAAACCTATACCCAGACTAAGAAGCTGTTCTAAACAGAGCAAGGGAACACTGCATGTTTTAGAACTGGGAAAGGTGTGCATCAAGGTTATGTCTTTTCACCATATCTGTTCAATCTATATGCTGAGCAAATATTTTGAGAAGCTGGACTTTATGAAGAAGAGTTTGGCATGAGGGTTAGAGGAAGGTTCAAATAATTTGTCTTATATAGATGACAAAACCTTGCTTGTTGCATTAAAAAAAAGAACTCATGAAATATTATAGAAAATGGGTGACCCTGGAGGACATTATGCTGAGTGAAATATCTCCATCACAAAAGGACAAATACTGCATAGTGCCACTGTTGTAAAATGAGACTGACATTGGGGTTGGGGGAAACTAAGGAAAGAGAGGATAAATAATGTACATTGCATTGCATTGAAACAGATGAGGGAGAGAACTGTTTAAAAGGAATATATGATTAGGTATTATTGTCATGACAGGAGTCCAGAATGAAACCTGCATAGTGGAGAGGACTCAGGGGGAGAGATTATATAACAATAAAAGGGTTTTTTGTTCTTTGTTTTTTTACTTTTCAAAGAGAAAAGCAAACTGAGGCGGGAGGCAGGGAGGAAAGTGTGCAACAATGAATTAATGGAAAGCCAAAGTCTCTGTAAACTTTCATTAAAATGAAAAAAAAATAATTTCAAAAAAAAAGAAAAAGAACAGCTTGTAAGCATGAAAAATCACGTAAAACTATTCTGCAAAACTGGTGGCAAACTCTTGGGAAAGCCAGACAACGAAGAGACCAAACAAGATACTTACTCCTCAGTGCAACCACTGCGGAAGGTGGTGTGGCGCTTTCTCAAAAAGTTGCAAATAGAGATACCATTTGACCCAGCAATTCCACTACTGGGAATATACCCCAAAGAGAACATAACTGCCACCCAAGCAGATATATGCACACCCATGTTTATCGCAGCTCTGTTCACAATAGCAAGGAATTGGAAACAACCTAAGTGTCCATCAACAAACGAATGGATAGAGAAGCTGTGGTGTATTCACACAATGGAATACAATGCTGCATTGAAAAACAAGGAACTCATGCAATGTTATTAAAAATGGGTGACCCTGGAGGACATTATGCTGAATGAAGTATCCCAGTCACAAAAGGATAAATACTGCATGGTTTTAGGATGTAAGGACACTCCATGTTCTGATAAACTAACCAGTTGTAAAAGGATTAAGAATAAAAGCCAACATCCTAATCCCATCAGGACCCTGGGAGAGGAGAATTATCCTGGCATGTGGCACTTGCAATACCTTTTATCTTACAAGAGATAAAAGGAGAGAGAATCAACCAGAGGGAGGCCCTAAGTTCCTCCAAGAAAGATGAGATGGAGCAGAGCAAGAGGAAAGCCAAGACCCAGAGAGATGTGAGGAATGCTGCAGGGAAGGGGCTCCCCTATAGCTGGCACCGTGATGGGACCTCTACGCTTCTGGACAGTGGAGCACGCATTTGTTCCTTAAAGCCATCCACTTGGGGTATTTCTCTTATAGTATCACTACATAACTAAGGCAGATGTGAATGTGAGAGGATAGGAAAAGGATCTAATTTTTAAAGAGCTGCAGAAATTCTGACTGTAAATAAAAATATTTTCCATTTTAAACTATGCAATTGGTCTTTGAAAAACAGTCTCTCATCTCATAAACCTCAACTTTCACCATCCTGAAGCCAGAAGAACTAAATGATGCCCATTTATCAATAAAAGGTCCTTGACAGAATGGGAGATAACTGTGGAACAGAGCTCAAAATCCCAAAAATAGTCAGATCTACAGATCTGACAACAGGGAGCTCTGGTGACCCAATGGGCAAGAAGTTGCACTGCCAGTACAAAGGCACCCAAGTTTAAGTCCACCACTGGCTCTGTATGGGCAAAATGGGTAATCTCCTCCTGTGTGACTCCGAGCTCTGAAAACCCACTGGAGGATCAGATATAGTGGTTCTGACTCGAAGGCACACAGGCCACATACAGACTGAAGGAGTCTCAAAACTATGCCCCCCTGGTCACACTTCAAACCTAGAACTGCAATCATTCCCTTGACTCAAATACGTTGAGTGACTCAACGTTCACTCAAACAGACAAGTCTATCAGGTGAACACTTAGAGTGGGGGGGGGTATGAAGTCCCTAAATTAATCAACCACACAAGGTCAAAAGGACAGCATTGCCCAGGATAAAGCTTGGAAGGCAGGAAGTGGAGACCAGCAGCACCTTTCTGAACTCGGACATTTATCAGGTGGGCCACGGGCAGCAACTTGAGGATGGTTCTGTACCATCTCATCGCTAGGAAAACGCAGCCCCTGTTATAGTTATATCACTTGATAATTACAGTTATTCCTACCAACAACTCTACAATACACACATTTTTATGGCCAAAGTGCCTTCTAACATAACACTATGCTTAAGAGGCTGATTGTAAGGTCTCATACCAGAGCCAGAGCAATGATGGAAGACACTAGCAGGCCGGGCTGGGCTCTGTAGGAAACAAACCCCAACGGCTACACATCCACCAATGGCTCCATGAGAAAAGCAGTCATTCTCCGCCCGTGCCGTGTACAGCGTCAGAAACCCAGTAGAGGGTCAGCTGGAGTCAGTTGTGGCTTGGCGACAATGAGTTCCTTTCCTTTCCTGTCCATGTGTTCGTTTCTAAAATCAGGAGCTGAGCCGGCTGTGGGGGGCATGGCAGTGGTGATTCAAAGACCGGAGGTGTCTCCACACTGAATTCCCTGCAAAGGTAGCCATCTATGACCTGCTGACAGACCACCTCTATGTCTTTGACTCCGAGGGTCTTCAGAACATTCCATTCCTTCTTATTTTTATGTTATTGGATTTAATACACTTTTATTGTTATTAAATCGTTTTGCGCTCTAAGGAGTGATTTGGAAGTTAAGCTTCCACCTAAAGGTCAAGTCTGCATGTTTGATTTTTTTCAAGGATGATGAAAGGAGTCGGCTCCTGTGGAAGCATGGCTTCTTTAAAAAATAAAATACAGCTTTCAAACACCTAAAAATGACTTGTAGGGATCATCCTTTATCATAAACTTATCTTGTCAAGTTTGGCTCAACTGTCTGCAGAACTTGACAAATCTTCCCTGTCCCACCAGGCATGTCTTCCTCAGTCCTATTTGATTGTTATCTTTGCCTTATTGTGGGGTAATCACCCCCAGAATGTTTCCGGAGTAAGTGTGACAAGAAAGTTGGAGGCAATAGGTATGGGGGGGGGGGGCGTAGGAAACCAAACAGCAATGCGAGGAGCTGCAGTCTGCCAGAAGGGTACGAGGGGTATGACTCCTGACGATTCCCTCTTCCTGACGTCACTCATCCTAACTCACAGGCTTCTTCTCCCTGATGCTTTGAATCTGCAAGAAGCTCCAAAGAAGAAAGATGGGCAATCTCCTCCCATGTGATTTACAGCTTTACAATTTGCTGGAAGGTCAGTTATGAGTTGTTTCTGATCCCACAACATTGACAAAAGACAAAAAGGTACCATAGTAAATGTTCGTGTCTGAGTTGTGACGCTGGAGCAAAGTGTTGAATATACCATGGACTACAAGAGAACAAACAGGTCTGTCCTAGAGAGGATGAAACCAGGTTGCTCCTTGGAGACAAGGATTTTCAAACTCCATCTCTTATACTTTGGATATGTTGCCAAGAGGGAGAGGTCCTTGCAGAAGGATATCATGCTTGGAAAGGCAGAGGGACAGTGCAGGTGGAGGGAGATGCTGGATGATACGGATTGACACAGTGAACGTGGCAGTGGGGGCAAGTGTGTCAGAGACGGTGAGATTGGCTCAGAGTAGCGTGTGGTTCAGGGCTGTTGTTCACAGAGACCCTATGAGTTGTGGTAGACTAGCCCACACTCAACAACAACATGCTTCTAGAAACTAGGGTCTTAAAAACTTTCAAGTGGTCATGTAAGATTCAACTACTGGTCTCTCCCTATGCAAAACAAAGAAGAATGAAGAAAGACAAAGCAACTGTTGTTGTTATGTGCCGTCAAGTTGCCTGTGACTCATAGCAACTCTATGTACAACAGCTCTAAACCCTGCTCTATCCTGTGCCAATCTCACTGTCTCTGACACACCTACCTCCATTACCCCAGTCACTGAATCACAGAGGGTCTTCTCCTCCTGTGCTGTCCCTTCACCCTGCCAAGCATGATGTCCCTCTTCAAGGACTAATCCTGCCTTGCAACATGTCCAGAATATGTCAGATGAAATTTCAGAATCCTTGCCTCCAAGGAGCAGCCTGGTCTCACCCTATGTAGGATGAACCTGTTTGTTCTCTTAGCCATCCATGGTATATTCAACACTCTTCTCCAGCACCACAGCTCAAAAGCATCAATTCTCCTTCTATCATCCCTAGTCATTGTCCAGCTCTCTGATGCATAACAAGTGATTGCAAAGACCATGGCCTCTATCAGGTGCACCCTAGTCTCCAGAGTGATAGCATTGCTCTTCAGTACTTTCGAGAGGTCCCTAACAGCAGACTTTCCTATGGCAGTACGTCTTTTAATTTCCTGGTTCCTGGTGCCAAGATTATAGATTGTGGAGCCAAGCAAATTAAAGCTATGAACAATCTACTTGGCCAAAGTAGATTGCGAACACAAAGACATAAAGTTCAAATCCATCAGCTGCTCTACAAAAGAAAGATGAGCAATCTCCTTCCGTGCAATATGTTGTTCTTCTGTGCCGTTGAGTCGGCAACCCTATGTACAACAGCTCTGAAGCCTGCCCTGTCCTGAGCCGGTCTCACTGACTCCGACACACCTAACCCTATGACCCCAGTTATCTGTGATTTGGATGTTTGAATTCAAGAATCATTCCTGAGATGGAATGGAGCAAAGCAAAGACTTGCTGAAGTAAGTCCTCATTATCTAAATGACACTGTATTTATCCCAAAATCTCTATTAGCCACTTCAAGTTTCAAGGAAAAGGGGAAAAGAAAAACCCTAACTCTCACCAACTTTCAGAATTCGATACCTACCAGCAGAATTGACCAAACATTTCTTACAAAGCAGGCTTCTGAAATGCGTATGAGCAAGAAGGGGACACACAAAGTTACAGCTTTCAAGGCAGAGCCTCGATTAGACGTCAGTCAAAATGAAGAGAAACAGATGCAAGAATCCTTTAATAGTTGGACTGTGGAGTATACAGAATATGAATGTTCAAAAACGAAAGTTGTTAAAAATGAAATGGAACATGTGAACTTCAACATTCTAGTACGAACGAGGCGAGATGGACCAACTCTGGCCACTTTGACTCAATCAAATGGTATACTACGCCAGGAATGGAAAACAGAAGAAGACTGGTGTTACATTCATAAGCAAAAAGACAATTTCAAGTTCTATCCTGAAGTACAAGGTCGTGAGTAATAAGATGTTATCCAAGCATATATAAGGAAGATCTCTGCTAATATTACTATTATTCAAATATACACCAATAGCTAAAACCAAAGAAGAAGAGACTGGGACAAATCTTGCCATTTGAAATTGACCAAAAACGCAATCAAGATGTATTAATGAAAACTGGTGTCTGAGATGCAGAAGTTGGAAATAATGTAGAAGGAATGATAGTCGGAAAGTACAAACATAGTGACAGAAATGAGGCTGGAGATCGGGAGATGGAATTTCGTACATTTCACTGATACGTTGTTGGTTTTGTTATGTGCTGTCGAGCCACCTGCAACTCACAGCAACCCTATGTATAGCAGCTTTGAAACCTGTCCTGTCCTGTCCTGTCCTGTCCTGTCCTGTCCTGAGCCAGTCTCACTGACTCCGACACACCTACCCCCATTGCCCCAGTCACTGTATCAATCCATCTCATCCTGGGTCTTCCTCTCCTGCGCTGTCCCTCCACCCTCCTGAGCATGGTGTCCTTCTCCAAGGACCGGTCTCCCCTGGCCATGTGCTCAAAGCATGTGAGATGGCGCTTTAAACTCCTAGCCTCCAAGGAGAGACTTGGTTTCAACCTCTCCAAGACAGACCTATTTGTTTTCTTGGCAGTCCATAGTATGTTCAAGACTCTTCTCCAGCACCACAACTCAAAGGCATCAATTCTTCTGTCATCCTTAGTCATTGTCTAGCTCTCTAATGCACAGAAAGTAATTGTGAAGACCGTGGCCTGGATTAGGCGCACCTTAGTCTCTAGACTGACATTATTGCTTCTCAGTACTCCGTGGAGGTCCCTGACAGCTGGTTTTCCCAATCCAATTCATCCTTTGATTTCCTGCCAGGAATCCCTCAGGTATCAGTTAGGATGCACGAGGGGAAGTCACCACATAGTGAGGTTGTGGTAATCAGCGGGCTCAGTCCTCAGCCAAAGCTCAGATTTGATTCTCCCAGAGGGTGAGTGACTAGACCTGGCCTTGCACATGACGGCATGGCAGGGTGGCAAGGTGGGAGAAGCAGGGACAAAGCCCCGTATGTCTGGCTCAGAAGCTTGGCTATCACACTGTACACAATGAGGACCCTCAAAAGCTGCCCTTGGAAAGCAGCTCAGGCAGGTGCACCTGGTAGCGGGGAGAGGGACAAAGAATGGAGCTGAATATTCCAATTAGAGGCCCCTACAACAACCCGCCTGTGAGCCACTTATTCAAAACTCGGCTTATTCAGATTGGGCAACACTCTGTCCCTGGAGGATGCTTTATAAGCCCTCTTGGGAAGAGATACTGGAGTGCGCCTTTGAAGGTTAGAAAAAGCATCAATCTATTTGGACTGATATCTAAAATTTGAGGGACTTTGTATCCAAAACAAACAAGAAGTGTAAGACAGACATTGATAGATCATGTACTTTTATAGCGATATTAATGACCGGGAAGGGCAGAACAAGAATGAGAATGCCGTGGTGCAGTGCTCGTAGTACCCAGGCCTGCTCCCCTCCCCACCGCACAGCCCTCAAAGAGCTCCGGAGTCTATTATCAGGAGGGCTCAAAGGCCAATGAAGAAACAATCTTTTTGTAAAGCGACAAAGAGTGAAGCTTGAAAGCGGGGCTGGGAGAATACAAGAGGAAACACTGGGTTCAATGAAAGACACACTTTCCTATGGATATGATTTTTTCAAAAACAACAACACACCAAAATACCATCTGTTGTTTCACAGCATCTCAAGGCTCTGCTTTCAATCCCTGTTCTAAGTGCTGGAGGCACCAGGTGGCTAACTGGGGCAGTTTAGGGGTGCGAAAAAGAAGACAGCTCAAAGCAAGAGAGTTCAGATTCATTTTATTTCATAGTACAATCGTTTTCTAGATTTCTGAATGGATGCCGGGATTACTCTAAAACAGAAGGAGCTGTCCTTATTTGTTTAAAAACTGCTGAGCAAAGTGATTGTGGGTTTGAGGGTAATTGTTTTATAGAGGAAAAGAGGAAACGGAGCTGGAATCCAGAAAGCCCTCCTGAAAATATAACATTCATGGTATGGAGAAGGGGTATTCACACGGCCACAAAGCATGCCAATTTGGCAAATGGTTAAGAAGAACAAGTTGGAAATCCTGCCTCAGATGCTTACGAATCCTTGTGGGCTTTGGCAAACAACTCCCTACTTCTGGATCCAATTTTTTTCTGCATATTAGATTTGGATGGTAATCCTGGCCTTGACCGCTGTGCTGAGACCTCACCCCCGAGCAGCTGCTGGGTCCTCTGGACGGACTTCGTCAGTATGAGCTGCTGTCTCCTCCGCACTCAACTGGAAGCAGCTCACATCTTAGTCATGGCTCTAATTGATAGCGTTCACAGAGTGCCTGACATTTATTTAGAGGTTCGGCAAATGTTTAATTAGTTTCCTCTACTCCACAATTGGAAAATCCAGTGGGAGAGAAATGCTAATACCTTGTTTATACATTCAATCTTAGGCATGAGGAAGCACTGACGCCTTTCCATTTGAGTAAATAGTGAATATTATTTCTGCAGAAAGACTGCTGGAAGGGGGAAAAGAAACCTATCTTGGAAGAATTACCACCCGAATATTCTCTGTGAGGGTGGTGATGAGACTTCAGCTCGCATTCTTTGGGCATCTCAGCAGGAGGCGGCAGTCCCTGAGAGGAGTGTCAGTTCCGTAGAGTGAGGAGAGGAGAGGAAGCCCCACTAGGAGACAGGCCGATGCAGTGTCTGCAGCAATGGGGTCGGGCAGAGCAGTGATGGGAAGGATGCTGGCGCAGGACCCCGCGCTGGTGCATTCTGTAGTCCAGAGGGTCGCTTGGAGTCAGAACCAACATGGTGACACCTAACAACAGCAGGCACTTGGTGAAGGTTTGTTAAAGGAGAGACTAAAAGGCCATGCTTTCGCTTCAAACCATTACCCCAAAGTTGTGAGACTTGGGAGTTTTGCTGCTTTCTGTTGGCGGAGAAGGGGAAAGGGCCAGCGGCAGAGGCTCTCCTCTTCAGCAAGAGAGAGAGGGGCGGAAAGGAGGAGGCTCCAAGGCGGAAGGCAGGACTCAGTCAGGGAGGCGAAACTGGGAGTCAGGGAGGCCTCCAACAAAGGCAGCTCTCCCTTCTGAAGACCACTTCAACTTCCACACCACGGCAATTTAAGTGTGAAGGTCACGGTGCCGACAGAAAACTGCAAGACCAGAGCTGTGAAGCTCATCCCAAATGAGGAAGACCGACTGCCAGGCCTTGCTGATTCAGGTGGGAACGAGGTTCATGAGGTTCCTTGGCCCCAGGAGAATCTATGGCTGAACCACTAGGTGGCGCTGTCAATAGTCTCTCGAAACCTCTCAAGCTTCACTGCTGCCAGTCTTACCATAGCCCTCCAGAACCAGGGGATGCCCTCCTCTGGCGCCGGTGGAGCCCGGTGTTTGCTGAACACTTCACAACACTCTCCTCACATGTGTCCTCTCCCATCATCCCAGCGGCGCTGCCGCCACAGCCTCTGCTCCCTATCTTACCCACAGCGGACTTACAGATGGCTTGGGGTCCGCACCCACTTCTGAGACTGCAAGTTCAGCCCTCTGTCTTCCACGGCCACTGGCCCCCTCTCTCAACACTTCCCTTTGCCCTCGCTCTTATTCCTGTAATACTCCATCTGTCCTCTCTCCCAGGCTTCGGCCTAGCTTGTCTGGACAAAGAATTGAGCTGCAGGGAGACAACAAGGCACGGGGTGGGGGGGGGTCGGAGGACAGCAACCTCAGTGCTCTTACGAGAGCTGCTGCTCGGTGCTGCAGCCTCAGACACTTCAACTGAGAGACGCCCACCAAGAGAAAAGGTGAGGAGTGCAGATGAACGTCCATCGCCAAGAAAGGAAACAAGGGGGATGCTGGGGGACTGCACGCACGGGCTTATGTGCAAACCCGAGAGCCAATGTTGGCAAAATTGGAAAACCATCTGCAGAAAACTCAATCAAGACTCACACCTTACACAAAAACCAACTCAAAGTGGATCAAGGACCTAGGACTAAAACCAAGGACTATAAACTCCATGAGAGAAAAGTTTGGAAGAACTCTAGAAGCCCTAATCCACAACATGAACAGTCTCCCAAGCATCCTAAAAAAATCTACAACCGGGAGAGGATAAACTAGATGAACGGGACCTTCTAAGAATCTAATTTCTATGCACATCTAAAAACTTCTCCAACAGGTTAAAAAGGAAAGCCACACACTGGGAAAAATATTTGGTAACGATATGTCTGATAAGGGATTTATATCTAGAATTTATAAAATACTGGAGCACCACAACAAGATAAAGGTAAACAGCCCAATTTTAAAATGGGCACAGGATATGAACAGACACTTCACCAAAGATGACATTCAGATGGCCAACAAGCACATGAAGAAGTGTTCAAAATCCCTAGCTCTAACAGAGATGCAAATCAAAACAACTATGAGATATCATCTCACCCCAGTCAGAAAAGCAAAATTTAACAGAACAGCAAGCAACAAATGCTGGAGAGGTTGTGGAAAAACTGGAACCCTTATTCACTGTTGGTGGGAGTGTAAAGTGGTGTAACCACGGTGGAAGGCAGTAAGGCACTTTGTCAGAAAGTTGCAGAGAGAGATACCATTTGACCCAGCAATTCCACTACTGGGAATATACCCAAAAAAACCCGTAACTGACATCCAAGCAGATATATGCACACCCATGTTTATCACGGTTTTGTTCACAATAGCAAAGAGCTGGAATGGCAGTGTGAGTAACAACATGCTTCTACCTTTTCCTTTCGTTGTGAGTTATGAACTCACCATGTATGTTGCACTGGACAATAAGGGCAGTTAAGACCTCTTTCATGGGACTGAACAGAAAGGCGGGCAGACTTTACAAAGCACACTCACACATACTGATGGGACAATAAACGAGCACATGATTTCACAGCAGGGCATGAAACTTGGGGTTATGTTAGTGGAGAAAAAGCAACTCTGAAAAGGAGGACGAGAGTGGCTCCAGCCCTTGAAGACCGTAACTGGTGTCACTGATTTGTGTGCACAGAGATTGTCACACCTGCTGTGTGCCATGCTGTGTATATTTTTTTTTCTCTTCTCCCAACTTACCCACTTATTCCTTTTTACTCTAATTCTCGCTCCTTGCCCATCCTTGATAACCATCCAAGAGGCTATCTGTGTCTAAGCCTTTCCTTAGCTTTTTGTATTAGTAGTCTTCTAGCTTAAGTGGCCTTTTGAGATTGCCTTGTGTCCCTCGGCATTATTTGTTCTAAGTTTGTCCATGTTGTGCAGTGTTTCACAAATTCTTTGTTGTTCTTTAGTCCACATAACAACAACAAGAGTTCCACAATACTTCATTGTGTGCATATACCACAGTTTCATCAGTCAATCATTGATGAACAATTGGGTTGTTCCCAACTCTTTGCTATAAATCATGTTGCAATAAACTTGGGTGGAAGTATGTCATTTTGCGTCACAGCTCTCCTTTCCTTTGGTTTTAGACCTAGTAGTGAGACTGCTGGATCAAATGGTATTTCTATTCTCGACTTTCTAAGGAAGTGCTGAACTGCTTTTCATAGTAGTTGCACCATTCTACACGTACTCACCCCAGGTTTCTTCCAACCTCTTCACAACCTTACTAGCATTTGTTGTTCTTTGCTGGCTTATTGAATTTGGCTATTTGTCTAGGTGAAAGGACTATTATTGTTTTTATTTGCATTTCAATTGCATCTCTCTCTGGCCCTTTCTGGGCCTTCACCTCATTCAAGTCACTAAGGCAATACGTGCCAGCCAGCCAGCCAGTCCTCCTTTCTACCCAGCGAGTCCCGTCTCCATGCCATGGTATCTCTAAGTTTGTTTGTCCTTTCCAAATTTGAAGGTTCAGCCTCAGTTGCCATATCTACTAGTCTACTCTAAGCATGCTCTGTTGTACATAGGGTTAGAAAGAATTTTGTCAAACAAGTATAATATTTCTCTGTCAGTTTCTTGTGTTGGGGGAATATTTGCATGTTGCTGCTCTTAATAGCCTAAGTATGTATCTGCTTGCTTGTTTAATATCTGCTCTTATGAGTACAGCACTTATCTTTCAGTTGTGATACTAAAGCAAAGCTCTCAGATTAAGACAGACTAGGAAGAAGAATTGGCCATCCACTTGTAAAACAGACCACTGAAAACCCCACGGACAATAGAGGAACCATGTCAATGTAGCACTGGAGGAAAAGCCATCAGATTAGAAAACACACAAAAAAATGAGGAGGAACAGCTTCAAGCATCCATTCATAGTTAGAATGTGGAATATACGAAATATGAATTTAGGAAACTTGGAAGTTGCCAATAATGAAATGGAATGCATAAAGATCAACACTCTAGGCATTAGTGAGCTGAGATACTGGCATTGTTGTTGTTATGTGCCATCAAGTTGCCTGTGACTCATAGTGACCCTGTGTACAAAATCCCAAACCCTGCTCTACTCCAGCACCACCACTCAAAGGCATCAATTCTCCTTCTATCATCCCTAGTCATTGTCCAGCTGTCTGATGCATAGCAAGTGATTGCAAAGACCATGGCCGGTATCAGGCACACCTTAGTCTCCAGAGTGACATCAATGCTCTTCAGTATTTTGGAGAGGTCTCTAACAGCAAATTTTCCCAACGCAATATGTCTTTTAATTTCCTGGTTGCTGGTGCTGAGAGTGTTGATTGTGGAGCCAAGCAAACTAAAGCTGTTAACAATCGCAATCTCTTCACAATCTGTCATGATGCTGCCAATCGGCCCAGTGGTGATAATCTTTGTTTTCTTGATGTTGACCCTCAATCCATAT
>NW_006400165.1:981803-1003000 GCF_000299155.1 Elephantulus edwardii
GTCTCCAATACACCCATCCCAATTACCCCAGTCACTGAATCAATCCAGCTCATAGAGGGCCTTCCCCTCGTGCACTGTTCCTCCACCCTACCAAGCATGATGTCCCTCTCCAATGACCTCCTTATAACATGTCCAAAGTATGTTAGACAGAGCCTCAGAATCCTTGCCTCCAAGGAGCTGCCCGGTTTAACCCTTTCAAGGATGAATCTGTCCTTCTAGTGTCTTCATTGTCATCGCACCAATCAAAATTTACCGTGTAGACTCTGGCCTTCCTTCATATGCAGGACTAGGGATACGAGTAGCGAGCTTTGGTAGCCTACTGGTAGGGAATTGCTCTGCCAGTGCAAAGCTGTGCAGTTCAAATACACAAGCAGCTCTACAGGAGAAAGATGAGCAATCAACCCCCATGAGATTTACTGCCGCTGAGGGTCACTGAAGGGTCAGCTATAGGTTGATTCTGAGTCGACAGGACACAGCAACAAGGGGTAAGTGTTTTTTTCTTTACTTCTTCCACCTGTAAGAAGAGAATTTCCGATCTAGAACTATACCGATGGTGTAAAGGCATAGAATTTCTGCTGCTTTATTATTATGTTTCATATCTAAACGGTAGCCCCCGTGGAGACATAGTGCCATTCTCCTCTCCACAATTGATTAAAGTGGTGTTAAATTAATGTTACGCAATTACTTGTTGCCTTTCTCCCCCTGGAATGGAGCTTGGGACCTTGCCAGTCTTCTCATTACCACAGTCACTGTACTTAGGACCATGTTTTACACACAGCCGACTGAACTCTGTAGGAACTAGTGCCTGGAGATCACTCTAATCAGAAGACTTTAAGTGAAACATGGGAAGAAGTAGAACTGAAATGTTCAAATTGTCCAGTAAATGCAGGCACCTCAGAAGTCATTGAATATGACGGCGGGGTGGGGGGGGGGGAACAAAGCAATTGCATAAACGCCCTGTAATCCTTGGGAGAAAATAACTGAGCCGAAATAACGAGTAAACCATAAGGTCAGAGCATGGTGCCTGCACAGAGTGATGTTGATATTTAGGTACAAAGTGGTAGATCCAATAGCATAAGTGTCACTTAGATTTTCAGGGCTATGATTCAGCTGGAAGCAGGGTTGAAAATGCATACTGTATCCAAAATGAGCACAGTGTGTGGCTGAGGAAGCAGGGTGCCGTTTCGATTAAGCGAATTATCCAGGAGCATAATGCAGAAGCAGGAGCCCTCGTAGCACAGTGGGTTAAGTGTCTTGCTACTAACGCAAAGATCAGGGGTTCAAATCCATCAGCTGTGAAAGGAAGATGAGAATGTCTGCCCCTATAAAGATTTACAGCTTTAGAGACCCACACAGGGCAGCTGTCCTATAGGTTCACTATGAATGAGTCAGAAGCAACTCAACTGCCACAAGGTTTTGGGTTTAATGCTGAAGCCCGATGATGGACGAGGGAGCAGAGCCAGACCACGTTTTCCCTGTCTTGCTTCAATCAGTGGTTACCACGGAAATGAATGAAGAAGTGGCACAACACTCTGATGAGAGCAAGCCACCAACCACCTGCTATTGTTGTTTTGTACCACTGAGTGGGAACTGACCCGGAGCGGACGCTCCAGTGGGTTTCCAGAGACAGTCAATCACACAGGCTGCTGGTAGATTCCAATCATGCACCTTTGTGTCCACCACTAATGCACCGGCACTCCCTACCTAGACTGTTAGGAAAGCTGGAGGTGGCTGTCATTATGCTGGGAGATCAAGGTCAGCTGGATCAAAAGCTGTGGAGTCATAGAAAACAAGTGGCAAACAGGGCTCAAGGCTACTCCAGCAGATCATCAATAATATGCCATGCTGTCTACGACTGTGCAGTACTTTACCTGGTGGGTTGTGTCTTTCTCATCCCCCAAATCCCTCTCCACATTTGCTCTAGCCACCTTCTCAGGCAAGAAGAAAGACTTTACCCTAGTCTTGGTGCTACATACTTCCAGGAAGTCCAGCTTCTGTCAGTTTTAGAGTTCTTCAGTCAGATATTCAAGAGATAAACAATCCATATAGAGTTGCTGCACTGGACGAAAATTAGAGTTAGCTAAGTACTTAGGCATGCTAGCCTTGTGTTATCCTTTAATGAATGCTTACCCGATTGAATTTCATCTATTACCCCAAAAAACACATATACACACACCCCAAAGGCAAACACACACACACACACACACACACACACACACACACATTTTACAGATGGAGAAATCAAGACCCAAAGAACAGAAGGAACCTGTTCAAATCCAATGGTGGAAGAGCTGAAACCAGAGTTCTAGCATCTCACCTCTTACTCACCACTATTGCTATGTGAATGCTTTCAGCACTTGATAAGTCATCTCTGCTAATTCTACTTTCCACTCAACTAGACAGATTTTTTGTCCCCCCTCCCTGGAATATTTCCCCCCAAATAAAATGCCCACAATTCTGGTGGCTTAGTGGTAAGGAATCATGCTGCCAGCTCCAAGGCGCATGGTTTGAATCCACCAGCCGCTCTGCAGTAGGAAGCTGGAGCCGGGGGGGTCTCTTCCCATGCAGTTTATTGCCTCTGAGAACCCTCTGGAAGACCAGCTAAGAGTCAGTGCTGACTCAGTGGTACACAGCATCTTCAGCAGGCATTGGGAACTCAGGGACAAAAAGTCTTCCAATCAGCGAGATTCTATATTAAAGGTCTGTTGTTGTTGAGTGCCATCAAGCACAACTCGTAGCAATCCTATGAACAACAGATGTGAACCCTATCCTATCCTGTGCCATCCTTTTCCCCACACATGTGAACCCATTGTACCACACGGTATCAGTCCTCCTCATTGAGGGTCTCCCTCTCCATCACTGACCCTCCATCTTTCCGAGGAATGTTCGTTGTTATGTGCCATTGAGTCACTAGCGACTCATAGTGACCCTGTGGACAATATCTCTGAACCCTGCCCTGTACTGAGCCTGTATCGCTGACTCTGACACACCAGTTGCCCCAGTTACTGTGTCAATCCATCTCATCTGGGGTCTTGCTCTCCTGTGCTGTCCCTCCACCCTTCCTAGCATGATGCCCTTCTCCAAGGTCCAGTCCCTCCTGGCCACACGTCCAAAGTATGTGAAATGGAGCTTTAAAATCCTAGCATCTGAGGAGAAACTTGGTTTCACCCTCTCCAAGACAGACCTACTTGTTTTCTTGGTGGTTCATGGTATAAACAAGACTCTTCTCCAGCACCACAACTCGAAGGCATCTATTCTTTTTGTCATCCTCAGTCATTGTCCAGCTCTCTGATGCATAGCAAGAAATTGCATCAGTAGATTTCCCCAGTGCAATTCGTCTTTGGCTTTCCTGACTGCTGGTGCCAACAGTGTTGACTGTGAAGCCGAGCAAGCTGAAATTGTAAACAACCTCAATCTCTTCTCCATCTACCATGGTGCTGCCAATTGGCCCAGCAGAGAGAATCTTTTTGTCTTCTTGATGTTGAGATTCAATGCACACCTTGACCTTCTACAGCAAGCACTTCAGGTCCTCCTCAGTTTGGGCAAGTAAGGTTAAGTTATCTGCATAATGTAGGTTGTTGAAGAGTCTCCTTCCAATTCTGATGGAACATTCCTACTCACAGAGCCTAGCCTCCCGAATGATCGGTTCCACATATAGATTGAAAAGGTATGGATACGGAGTGCATCCCTGATAAAACTCCTTTCCCTCTCCTAATAATATGCCCAACGTACGTGAAATGAAGCTTCACCATCCTTGTCTCCAAGGAGCACTCTGCTTGTACTTTCTCCAGTGCAACTGCTGCACTGGTAATTCTTTTTTGCAGTCCATGGGATATCCAGTACTCTTCTCCAACATCACAACTCAAAGGTACCAATTCTTCTTCTGTCACCCTTACTCATTATCCAGCTCTCAGATGCATAGCAGGTGATTCAAAAGACTGTGGCTTGAATCAAGGGCTCCTTCGTCTTTAAACTGGCATCTTTATTCTTCAGGAATTTGGGAAGTTCCATGACAGCAGACTTTCCCAATGCAATATGTCTCCTGATCTCTTGACTGCTGGTACCAAGGGTATTGATTGTGCATCCAAACAAGACTGACAATTTCAATCGTTTCTCCATCTATCATGATATTGTCTATTGGCCCAATGGTAAGGATTTTTGTTTTCTTGATGTTGAGATGCAATGTGTATTGAAAATTCCAGTTCTTGATCTTCTGTAGCAAGTGTTAAAGGTTTGGGCAGGTGCATTTCATGTGCTGTCTGGGAAAAGACTCTGAAGGTAGGCTAAACAGAAGATAGTCCATCTCTATACTAAATTTTTCCTTTGGAAACAAAGAAACCCTCATTTTTACACATCAAAAGATGAGGATGTCAGAAATCTAACGCCAAAGATTCAAAGGACTGATTGAAATTCCCTCAAAGTACAGCACATGGGAAAAATTCCTGGCTAAGGAAAGATTTCAGTGTGAAAACTAACCATCAATATATAGAGGAACATATTGAGTATTTTTATCCTCCCAAAGTGTACAAGATTGAATAGGTATGGAGAGATAATACAACCTTGATGCACTCCCTTCCCAATTCCAAACCATGTAGTGCTCCCCTGCTCTGTTCGCACAACAGCCTCGTGGTCCAGGTATAGGTTCCACATGAGCACAATTAAATGCTCTGGGATTCTCTTCTCAACATCAGCCACAACTTGTCATGATCCACACAGTCAAATGTGTTTGCATGGTCAATAAAGCACAAATAGACATTCTTCTGGTATTCTGTTTCAGCCAGGATCCATCTGACATCAGTAATGATATCGCTGGTGCACGGCCTCTTCTAAATCCTGCTTGAACTCTGGCATTTCCCTAACTGTGTACTGTTCTAACGGTTTTTGAATGATCTTCAGCAGTATTTTGCTTGCATATGATACTGTTTGATAGTTTCCACATTCTGTTGGATCATCTTTCTTGGGAGTGAGAACAAACATGGACCTCTTGCAATTTCTTGGCCAGACAGCTGTCCTCCAAATTTCCTGCCATTGATTGGTGAGTGCATCTAAGGTTGCATTTGTTAACTGAGCTTTGCCTTTGAGCTGTGGTGTTGAAAAGGAACACTGAACATGCCATGGACGCCCAAAAGAACAAATAAATGTGTCTTGGAGAGGGTGCAGCCAGAGTGCTCTCTGGAGGCAAGAATAATGAGGCTTTGCCTCACGTATTTTGGGCATTTTACTAAGACGGGTGATTCCTTGGAAAGGGACGTGATGCTGGAAGGTTTGCAAAGGATAGGAAGGCTCTCAACCAGGTGGATTGACACAGTGACTTCTGCGGTGGGCTCTTGTGTGTCAGGAAGTGTGAGGATGGTACAGAACAGGACAGAGTTCAGATCTGTTGTTCATAGGGTCGCTATGAGCTGTACTCAACAGCACCTAACAACAACAATAAAAGTGCTCAAAGCAAGCTTTTCTAGCAGGACTCTAAGGGTTGAAAGGTGGATCATCAACAATACATTATGAACAATTTTGTGATATATATAATAGATAACAATATATACGTATGGTGTCAAATTCTTAGAGATATAGAAGAGATTGTTGTTGCTGCTGTTGTGTGCCCTCAAGTTGGAATGGACTCATAGTTAACACTCCAGCGGGTTTTCAGAGGCTATAAACGGCACAGGAGTTGACCACCACCTTTCTCCTACTGAGAAGCTAGTGGATTCAAACCATGTGCCTTTGGGTGGCATCACAAGTCCTTAACCACTAGAGCACCAGAGCTACCTGAAAAAGAAAAAAATGAGCAAAGAGCAGTGAATGCTATTAAAATTTAAGAAAGATGCTCAAGCCAACTATTCGTCAGAAACGACATTGTTGGTCTGATAGAGTTGCAAACTCTCCGCGGAGCACTCTGGACAAGGGGGCAGATCTGAGGCTCTGAGGACCGCACCAAGAATGAGTGTCACCTCCACGGCCAACAGTGAGAGGGAAAGCACTGCGTTCTCGGCACCTATACCTGGAATGTCATAAGTGTGTTTGAAATGATGACATGAATCTATATTTATTGGCATTAAATGATGTTGTCTGCATACTAGTAAGTGCGCCTACTATTAAGTGAAAATCAGGTTGCAAATGCAATAAGCTTATGCTAACCTTTTTTGGTGAATTCATTTGTACATAATAAGAGCTGCATCTACATCAAACATCCGTTATAGTTTCGCCAGAATGGATTATAGATGATTTTACATTCCTCTTTGCATTTCTGAATTGTCTGGGATTTTTAAATGATAGTTACATTTTATTTGTTTGGCCAACATTCTTACCTATTATAGCTTACTATCACTCTAAGAGCTTTATAAATAAGTACTTCTTTTCCTAGGACAAAAAGTAGTAATAAAGTACTTCCATAGCGGAGGGTTGAGCGGGTGTATTTCAGAGGCAAAAGGATGCTGGGTGATAGGAAACTTGTCTGAAAGAAAATCCCCATGTTTTGACTCACAGCTATCTCCTTTAGGTGACCCAACAAGGTCAGCGGGTCATGGGAGCCCCATTTCTTTGCCTTTCTCGGACTCTTTTTAATGATGGAACAACTAATTAGCCATTGAGGATTCGCTGAGGAAGGCTTAAGCAGAAGAGCATGCCGGAGCCCAGAAAGAGTGGCCTTGCCGCCACTCGGGCCTGGCTTTCATTCTGGGCCTCCCTACGCAGCAGCTGTGTGACTTGGAGCAAGTCGCTTCACTTTTCTGGATCTCAGTTTCCTTATCCGTAATAGAGAATGATCATTCTCACGTCCCAAGACTGAGTTGCTCCTAGATTTGGGTTCCCACACTTTTGCTTCTTTAAGGAGCTAACAAGGCTGGCCCCAACATTTCTATCTATTTTAACTCATTAGAACTCTCATTGCTGTGGAGTCGGAACCAACTTAAAGCTGATTCTTCCCTCCCTCAGAGCGGCTGATGGATTCGGACCACAGGAGAGGTTAGCACGGTCACTCCCTAGGGGCTCTATCGACCCACCAGACTCCTTATATGTAACCAGGTTCCCTGAGTTCTTTGGCTCCACACCAAGTCTGGAGACCACCGGCTAGCTGTTCTGAGTACTCAGCTGAAGGGTCAGTGGGGCAGCTGTCCGCTGGGCGCTCTGCTGGAGGGGCCCACAGGGAGCAGTGCTGCTGACCCCCAGGCCGCACCTCTCTGTCAGAATCCACAGAGACTCCTTGGCAGAGAGGGAACCAAAGCGAGTGACTGACGTTCACTTCTAGGGAAGTGAACCAAGTGAATTTCAAAGTCCTGGTCAGCACTGACACATTCTGTCCCCAAGAACTAAATGTTGGGGAATCTCATCTTTTGAATCACAATTTCCCCCCCCACGGATATGTCCTCAAGGGTTGACTGTGGAAAGCAAATGTCAGTATCTGACCCCCGGTCCCCTCGGATCCATGTCAGTTTAGATCCTTCGGCAAGCCCCAGCTTTGGGAGGAACCCCAGCACATCCTCAGTGAAATGTCTGCACGTGCCACGGAGAAAGGGGGCTTCGCTCCTTGCTCCCTGCCTTGGGCTTCAGTGTTCAATGTTGGGAAGCAATGCTCTCTCTCCTTGGCATGGGCATGCAGGAGGAGTATGCTCTGATGGAGGGCGTCTGGGCCTGCCCCTCATCACTTTCCACCACCTACTTACACCAGTGTCTTTGCTGCTCTGTCAGACCTCCTGCTGCCTCTTCTCCCCTCTTGGTTGAGGTAAACACTTCCACCAGACCGAAGTTTTGATCGTGGCTCTTCTCAATGCCCAAGCCTGCCACCAACCACCAGGAGTAGAAAGTCCAAGACCCATACTGCTGCACCTGGCATCATGGCTTCCGGGTGGCTTGCTGCTCAGCTCTCTGGCCCTAATGTGTGTCTTTCTCTCAAAAGCACCCTGCGAGCCAGCTTGACATTTCTCAAAGGGTCATCCTGCAGGAATCAGCTTTCTCCTGAATCAGAATTGCCCCAAGTGAAACCTGAAAATAAGCTTTGAAACCCACAATTTTAACTTTAAACCATCCATTTCTCCAAGTCTCTAAAACTAGCGTCTCAGCTGATGACATTCAAACCTCTCAGCTGGATTGGTGAAACAGCCTCTAGACTGGTTTGTGCCCTGTGAAAGTTAAGGTGGAACGTTTGGAAACAATTTAAGAAGAAAACCAGAGCCAAGGACAGGAGTGGGAAGAGCATACTGGCGAGTCAGAAGCGCCTAAGCTGAGCCTCCAGAGGGTTTTCAGAGGCTGGAAATGGCACCGGAGAAGAGTGCCAGTCCTGCTGCCGCAGAGCAGCTGGTGGATTCAAATTGCGTGCTTGGGCTGGCGGCTAGGCCTTACCACTAGGCCGCCATGGCTTCCTTGAGGGGTTGTGAGCAGTAGCAGAAGATAAGGAAAAGTCTCATTTGAATGGAAAATGTAATTATGGTGATTATTTGATAGCTTGAAAGAAGTGCTGAGGAAATGGCCAGGACTATAAAGAAACAAAAGTCTTTCTTAGGGAGGCCAAAAGGGATAGTAGGAACTGAAAGTCATTGGCACACCAGACACTCAAAGCCAGACTGACTGTACTGTGAAATCTGACACTGAGCACAGAAAGCCAACCCCTGCCGTGTGTCAAGTGAGAGTAGTGCCCACTGTGTCTTTATGCCATGGAATCCCCAGAGCCAACCCAGCACCTGGCACACAGTAGATGCCAATAAAAATACGGAGCTCTGGTGGCCTTGGGGCAAGAAGCTGCACTGCACCACAATCCCAAAGGCAGGCAGTACGAATCCACCAGTGGCCTAAGAAGTTACAATCTCCTCCCAGGCAAGTTACTGCCTCTGAAAACCCCCAGGAGGGTCAGCTAGACTTCACAGCATGTAACAACGACAACAACAGTAAATATCAGCCAAATAGTTGAACGGAAGAGTAAATGAATGAATAAATCCCAAGTGAGAAAATGGAAAAGCTATGTTTTTGACTGTTGTTGTCATTAAGCGCCATCCAGTCTGCCGCGCCGACCTTGTAAACAAAAGATCTGAAACTTGCGCTATCTCACACATCTTGCATGTGCTCAAGCCCATTGTTATGACGATGCTAATCCATCTTGTTGGAGGTCGACCTCTCTTTGGCCCTCCAACTTGCATTAGATAAAACCAAATAGTTTGATCTCTGAAAAATATCTTCATTTCCTTTAAGCCACATAACATTTTAAAAAGATTGAGTTCTGAAAACAAAACCAAACCAAAAAAAACAACCAACAAACCAGACTGGGGTCTATGCAGTCTTTCTGAAAAGCCTTAACCTAAAGATTTCTAAACTAAGAAAGTATTAGAGGCAAACAAAAAGCAATGAATGTCTCCACATCACTGCAGTTTGACCCCCTATTCTAGAAAGAACATGTTCTTATTAACAGTATGCGGGAATGCACTCATATAAAGAAAGTGGATGGGAGATTTGGAGGAGGGTGATTTTATCTTTTCATTGGCAACTACTTTAGGAAGCAACCTTTTACTCAAAAAAAAAAAAAAAAGATATTTTGCACTATTGAGGTCATTTGACTAACAATAGTGGCTACCCACAGTGGGCTACAATATGCCTGAGAAGAGAGCAAGTCCTTGGGCTTGACTTGCCCGGATGTGGTGCCTGCCCACCAGGGGCCAGCTTAACTGAAGGATTCAGACAAGTGCATGGAGCTAAGAGAGAAATTCCAAGAAGGGTTATGGAAATTCCAAGCAAATGGCTCATTCTCCCCACTGTTAAAGGGTCCGAGGTGGCTCTCCAGGTGGACTTACCTGTGGAGGGGCCTCCATTTTGAAAATGAATAGAATTTAGATAAGAAAAGAGGGGGTGGGCAAGGAGACTCCTACTAACAACAGGCGTCAGGAGATTTCTTTAAACAATAAGCTCCTTTATTGCACCTAAAATACAGTGAGATATAAAAATGAAAACCTCTTGTTTAGCACTGTCTGAGTGATGACTAGCTAGGGATTCACTGTATTATTCTACCTTTTTTAACAGCAAGGTATTGTTATAGAAATTTGCGAATTTCAAGAAAGGACAGAGAAGAGTTCTAGAAAAAACTGATCACTGACATTCTTCTATATCAATACATACAGATTCACCTTTATCTTAGCAGCAGCTGATGGTCATAACTTTCAGTTAAAAGACCATTACCCCCCCCAAAAAAACCCAGAAAAAAACCAAAACAAAAAGACCATCCCCATGTTATGGACATTTAGGATGTCTCTAAAATATCAAGTAATATTGCATCAAACATTTTTATGCATCTTTTCTCCTGGAATGGGTTCCTAGAATTAGACTTAGTGGGCCATTGTCTACGCTACCTTCTCCCCTATGTTTAACAGTTTTCATATAAGATGACTGTGTATATATGAGAGTGATCAAAATCTCTTTAATACTTTCAAATGCAAAAATTGCTTTCAGACCAAGTAACTTCTACTCTGGGTCTAAGTAACTAGTTTTGCAGGCTGAAGAAAAGAACTATGGTTTTATAATTGATACATATATAGAGAATTCTGAACTTATTAATATCACCCTATCACTTTTAAACGCAAAATTGTTTTCAGATCAAGTAACTTCTACTCTGGGGATTAAATACTAACAAATACATCTAAATCAGAAGTGATTCTTCTTGGGAAGAATCCTACACATTCCAGCTCTTTACACGGAAATGGCTGAAGTGCTAGGTCCATGGGGGATTTGCAAATTTGAAAGTTTGCAACTGTTGGCGTCCTGTGTCTTGAGCCTTAGCTGTGTCTTGGGCTTGGCTTCCTTTGAATGTTTGAAGTTTTCATAATGGCTTCAACTACAATTGCTTTTCAACCAAAGGAGAGTCCTGTCCTATTGATTGTCCCTGAAGTTGTCTGGAGAGCTAGGAGAGAAGCATTCTGCTTGATTCTACCAAGTCCATATTCATTAAGAAATAGGAAGGTCAATTTAAAAAAAAGAGGATAAATAAATACAAGGGCTTCACTTTGTGATTTAGAAATTGAAATTCTAATTTTGAGGTAACCAGTAAGATGTTCTGGGGAGGCGGGGAGGGGGGGGGGAAAACCTTAAATCTTGAGTCTGTGAAAAATTTCCTATGCGTTTATGTAGCCTTCACTCTGTTCACATTGTTTAATGATGATTTTATTTGCAGGGAATTCATTTTCTCTTACAGTAGTGGTTGCAAATACCTAGCAGCCAGCTCTCCAGGATAGAATCGATACATACACACACACACAAGAACATAAATTTACTAACAATTTCACTCATTAAAGTGAAGTGGAGCAAACAATTTATAAATAATAAAACACACAATACTCTGTTGTGATTTCCATATGGCCAATTGATTTTCACAGAATACTTGCGTTGATTTTTACCCACCCAACCCTTGTTTTTCTAGCTAACCTATGATTTGACCAATGCAATTGCAACTCAATCCAAATAAATTTGATGTCATTAAATCTGATATGTAATCTACTCTATTTTCCCCTTGTACAAATCTTGTTCCTTAAACATAAACAGCTTTACCTTTCAGCATTACAAACGTCAGAATCCAGGTCATCCTGGGACAGATGGCCCAAGGACCACCCCTAGAGGACTTGGCTTTAAATAATTTTTTTTAATTATTAAATTTTATTACTTTTAATGAACATTTACAGAGATTTGGGGTTTTCATTCATTCATTGTTGCACTATTTTCTCTACCCTCCTCCCCAGTTTGTTCTTCTTCCCCCCTCCCCTTGAAAGTTGGCTTTAAATCTTAAAGAAGAGGGCCTGAGAAGAAAGGTCTGGAAATCTCCTTCTGAAATCTCCCCCATCGAGCACCATTCTGGTTGGGCTCAAGTGGGATCACCAGGAGTCAGAATCGATTCATTCCATGGGCAAGTGGTTTGAATATTTTTTAAATTAAAGCTTCCCATGTGACTGGAAATATGATCATTTCATTGGTTGAGAGAATATGGCATTGTAATCTAAAAATTCCCGTTCAGTGAGCACATATTTCGCCCTGGGTGCTTTGCAGAGATTGTTCTTGAGATGCAGCTATGAGGGTACTGGGAAGCACCCATGTTTGTGGAGAATTCCCTCCAAGACTATGACTTCCTCCAACAATCCTGAGACTGCACCCAACCACCTGGCAGCCCCACGAAGCTTCTGGGGAGAATGTCCAGCTGTCAGGGTCTCTGACCACCCTTTGTCCTCTCCTCCAGCTGCCTTGGTCAGCCAAACCTCCCCAAGCCTGTCGCTTTTCTGCAGAATGAGGACAGCAGCCTGGTCATTTAGAGGAAAACAGGGCTCACTCAAGCCCGTTCCTTTCCTTTTGCTCTGTTGGTGAGTTCACAATGCTGCTCCCCTACCCTCCCTCGCCTTTACAAGTGTGCATCTTGAAACCTTGTCCACAGGTCCTAGAGAATGCAAAGCGGTGAGAAAGGCAGCCTCCCCTCCACAGGCCCAGGCCCCACTGGCCACCAGTCAGTGTCCTCTGTATTCAGCTTGATCCTTAGGCAGAAGTGACCTCACTTTCCTCTTCTCCCGGGCCAAGTCTACCTCAGACCTCTGCATTCTTAGCCTTCTTGTCCTACACGTTCTGTTTGTGTCCTTTTAAGGAGGCTGCCTTTGAACTCCCCTGCGGCCTCTGCTCTCTCCCCTCCAGCTTCTTTCTCTGCTGGGCTGGGGTGACCTCCCACAGGCCACTCCCCACTGGGCCGCTGCCATCCTTGGAAGTGGCCTTGGTCTTCAGGCCCCGATGCCTTTGAGGACAGGCTTGGCTCTTTTCTGAGTGAGAGGCGCTTTCCCAGAGGTGAAATGTGAACCGTCTGCCTCCTTGTTGCTTGCCCAGGAGCCTAGTGACACAGTGGTTTAGTGCTCCACTGCTGTCTGGAAGGTCAGGACAGAGAACTCGTGTCCAGAGCTGCCACCTTTACAGAAGCAGATTGCCCCACCTTTCTCCCTCGGAGTGGGTTCAAACCACTGATCTGTTAGCAGCTTAAATGCTCTAACCACTGGTCTGCCAGTGCGCCTTCACAGTTAAGCACACAGACAACCGAGTGTTTCATATCAACACTTAGTGTGACGTGGTGACATTATTCACATTTCTCTTGTTCAACTATTACCATCGACCTTTATCAAGTTTCTCCATGCACCGAGCAATGACTTCCTCAGCCCCTCTTTCCCGCCAGCCCTGCACCCGCTAATAATGGTGGGTGGCTTTGCGTTTGCTTATTCAAGCTATTGCCCAGAAGAGGGATCCTATGGCACGTGTGTCCTTTTGGGACTGACTTCCCTCTCTTTTGCTCAGCATGTCTTCAGGGCTCAGCCACTGGCAGTATGCCTGGAACTTCATGTCTCTCCACTGCCTGTCCTTGACCACTTTGTGTTTACCCACTCATCTGCTGAGGGACACTACGGGGGTCTCTAGCTCTTTGCTACTGGGACTAGTGCTGCAGCCAGCACTGCTGACACTGGCCTGTGTTCCTGCTGTCAGGGCTGATGTCATCCTGTGCTGCTGTTTGAGGAAACTGCTGGCTGTGCTTCCCAGTGTCCTGTCCAGCCCTGGCTTTGGTGCTCCCCAACACCTACACTGAAGAAATGATCAGTGCAACAATGAATGAATGAAAACCCAAAATCTCTGTAAATGTTCATTAAAACTAATAAAATTTAATAATAATAAAAAAAAGGAAATGACAGGGGTTTGCAGTTTTGTTTTCTGGGTTACATTTGTCCTGAGCCTCCCATAACATGTCCCAGGTTTATGTCCTAGGAAATAAAACCCACAGAAGCAGTGCTGTGTCCCCACATGGGCTCTCAGGGTCATACTGGCTGCCTGGCGGCTCCCAGCACGGCCTCGGTGGGCAGACAGCCCCCAGAGTAGGTCAGTGTTTTCCTCCTGCAGAGAAACACAAGCAGTCATCCCCAAGTGGAGAGACTGGCAGACAAGCTTTTCTCCTGCTGTTCTCCGCTGCTGAGCTAGACCTCTCATCAACCCTCCTCCTCTCCAGCATGTGAATGACTGGTACCGGCTCCCGAGGGCCACACACAATCAAGTTCCTAAGCGAGGTCCCCACCAGCTCCTCTCTGGGCAGCTGCTCCCAGCCTTGAAACCAGTCTGTCCTGGCTGGCAGGCTGGCCGGCGTGTCTCTCACCCTGGAGAATTGAATTGTCTCCCGGCTTCCCACCCGCCTGGAGTCAGAGCTGCAGACACAGCCACCTTCCTCTCCTGCCTCACTTTCTCTCCCTCCCACCTCCCCCTGCATGGGGATTTTCTTTGTCTTCAAGTGTCTTCTCACTTGTTGCTGGCTCGGAAGCAAGTGCTATTTTCAAGTGACTGTCTATAAAATGCTTGTGCTGTGCATCAGTAGAGATTTATTTGTTTAAATCAAAATATCCCTGTAGTTATAAAAAAAGAATTATAAAGCTACATGTGTCAGTATACTTATGGGGGGGTGGTGGTAGTGGTGGTGGTGCTGGTGGTGATGGTGGTGGTGGAGGTGGTGGTGGCAGTGGTAGCGATGGTGGTGGCAGTGGTGGTGGCAGTGGTAGTGGTGGTGGTAGTGGTGGTGTGTGCCATCACATTGGAACCAACCCATAGCTGAGCCTCCAGCAGGTCTTCAGAGGCTGTAAATCACACCAGAGGAGAGTGATGTTGCTACTGACATTGGTGGACATTGATGGAGAGCAAGTCCAGGTTGCAATGCATTAGGAATGAAAGAGATGAGAAAGCAGGCGGCTCTTGTGAAAAGGTTGGACAGGAACAGGAGAGGAATCTCAGGAGGGTAGTTAGAGGAAAGAGGAGGAAGGAAAAGTGGAGAGCTGCTTTTGGTTTTGTTTAAATAAAACTACCCTGAGGAGAGATTAACCAGGATTCCCGTTTTCTATCCAGCCTCTTCACCTTTATTGTGTGGGCATGTCATCATAACAGCAAGTCTTTTTGAAATATTATTTTTTGTTTGTTGGTAATAGACACACACCACAAAACAACTATGCGATATCATCTCACCCCAGTCAGAACAGCAAACTTCAAATGACGGCGAGTTTGTGGAGAAACTGGAACCCTTATTCACTGTTGGTGGGTGTGTAAAATGATGCAACCACTATGGAAGGCTGTATGGCGCTTTCTCAAAAAGTTGGAAATAGAAATACCATTTGACCCAGCAATTCCACTACTGGGAATTAACCCTAAAGAAACCATATCTTCTACCCAAGCAGATATATGCACACTCATGTTTATTGCGGGTTTGTTCAAAATAGCAAAGAGCTGGAAACAACCCAAGTGCCCATCAGCAAACAAATGGACAGAGAAGCTGTGGTATTGTCACATGATGGAATACTATGCTGCATTGAAAAACAAGGAACTCATGAAATATTAAAGAAAATGGGTGACCCTGGAGGACATTATGCTGAGTGGAATATCTCAGTCACAAAAGGACAAATATTGCATAGGGCCACTGTTGTAAAATGGGACTGACATCAGGGTTGAGGGAAGGCAGAGAAGGAGGGGAGGAATGATGTACCCTGCATTGAAACAGATGAGGGAGAGGACTGTTTAAAAGGGAAATGTCATTGGGTATTGTCATGATAGGAGTCCAGAATGAAGGTTGCACAGGGGAGTGGACTTGGGGGGAGGAACTGCGTAACAATTAAAGAGTTTTTATTTTACTTTTCAGAGAGAGAGTGAATGGGGGGGGGAGTGGACAGGGAGAAAAGTGTAACAATGAATGACTGGAAACCCTAAGTCTCTGTAAACTTTCACTAAAATTAAATAAAAAGAAAACGTAAAAAAAATATACACACACCACTTCAACAGTTTCTTCATGTATAGTTCAGTTTCTTCAACATGTGCAACCATTATGTATGCCCCTTCTTCAACAAGTTGTTTATCAATTAGCTCTTTAAACATCATTGTTTAGGTCTTTATATTGCATTCACAGAGCTTTAGCATGTTTAACGAATATGCTTAACTAGAACTTGTAAGAACTTGTGTCAGAAGTGGGATTCATACCTACGTCTCCAGTGGAGACCAGAATCCTCAACTGGAGAAAGTAAAACTTGAGTCTGGTGCTTTAGATCACTTGGCTATTAGTGAACATTTAGGTTTTTCCCATTTTGGGCCATTATGAGTCTTTGAACATATCTCTGAAGTAGCTTAGAGCATGGGCCAAGAAGTAGAAGTCCTGGGCCAAAGCGTTAGACATTATAAGGCTCTTACTAAATATTGCCATTGTGTTCAAGCACCGCAAAGGACCTTCCATGAAGGCATAGTGGATTGAGCATTGAGCTACTAGCCAAAAGGTCGATAATTCCATTCCATTCGATTCTCCAATGAGAGGAAAAAAATAAGGCAATTTGCTTCTCCTGCCTTCACAATGATTCAAATCCTTGTGACCCCTAAGGGGTAGTTCTATGTCCTATAAGGAGCTATGACAGTCTAGTGGGTAAGGAGTTGTGCTACCAAAGCAAAGGCAGACAGTTGCAATCCACCCGCTGCTTTGCGGAAGGAAGATGGGCAGTCTCTTCCTGTGCAATCTATAGCCTCTGAAGGGTCAGCTGTGAGTCAGTTCTGAGGGCAATGAGCGAGTGATGACAATGTCCTACACGATCCCTATGACACTAGCTCAATAGCAGTGTTTTGGAGGTTTGTTTTCCAGCAGTGAAGGCAACTAAATACGCCTCTTCTCACATCTTTACCTGAATTGAACATTCACATTTATAGAATAACTACTAGACAAGAATGACAGCATTTTAAAACGTGGTTTTTATCTCTAATAAGCTGTTGGCTAGCAATACTACATGCTACGGTCTATGCTATCAGAACGCTGGGTTCTTTCTAATGAGCTTTTCATGTTTATTGTATTTGTCTGTTGTGAATAGGCTCTTCACGTCCTTTGTTTACGTCTCTGTTGAGAGAGTACAGCTTTTCCTCAACTGGATAGAATCCTTGCTTTGTGTGTGTTGCAAATATTGTTCTAAATCTGTCTTTTACTTTTTCATTCTATTTATGGTGGCTATCCTGACATACAAAGCTTCTTTTTTCTAATACACTTCATCACATTTTCTCTTGATGGTTTCTTCCTTTGTTCACCCAGAACAATGTTCTTCTTTACCCATAAATCATATCAATTACTCACCTACGTTTACCTTCTTTTGTTATTTATTTTTGTGCATACAAAAAACTAAAAAGGAAAAAAAAATACCCCTAACTGAAAATGCATTTCATAATTATTTGAAAACCCATTCAGGTTCTTTGTATTTGAATGAGTTATTCTTATACGGTAACTTCTGACATCACAAAAAACAAACTTTATTACACAAATTTTTCTTTATTAGACAAAAGTGTTTGTCCTAGGAAGTGTAAGTAAGCAGTAAGATAAAAATAAGTCACACGTAAGCTACTATCCAGTAAAGGAAAACCACGGCAATATAGTACAATCCACAGACAATCTCATGCATATGAAAACATCATGCATCTCCATTTTCTTTTTTGGGGGTAAATATTATCTCAAATATTTTATATTTTGGGGAAAAAAACCCTAGGGTTTTTTAAACCTAAAAAGATTTAAATAAATAAAGCATTTAAAAAGAAAGCTCTTATTAGACATATTTCAGTTTTTTTTATCATTATTAATTGCAATGAAAGTTGACCGAGACTTTGTATTTCCATTCCTCACTTTCCTCCCTGCCCACCCCTCCCCCTCAATTCGCGTTTCTCTTTGAAAAGTAAAAGAAAAATTCTTTCATTGTTACGCAATCCCTCCCCCCAAGGCTCCACAACGCAGCCTTCCTTCCGGACTCCTGCCATGACAATAATACCTAATCACATATCCCTTTGAGACAGTTCTCCCCCTCATCTGTGTCAATGCAGGATACATAATTTATCCCATCTTTCTCAGTCTCCCCCAACCCTGATATCAGTCCCGTTTTACAACAGTGACACTATGCAGTATTTGTTATTTTGTGCAACATAATGTCCTCCAGGGTCACCCATTGTTTCATGGTCTCTTGGTGCTGTCTTGTCATTTCTAGTAACCTAGTCCAGTGAGTAAAAGGAAAGATAAGGAAGACTTCTTAAATGAAAAGGAAGCACAACCCAGTGCTCCAGCAATAGCAACACAGCTACTTTTAATTGCATGCAGCAGTGTTTTTTTGTTGTTCCGTGGGGGGGTATGTTGAATCAGTTTAATTTTGTTATTGTTGTTGAGAAGGAATATAGTAAAACCAGAAAAATTTTAGTTTCTACATATGCAACTCAGTAACCTTCATCACATTCTTCAAACTAGGGGACCCATCTTTCTTTTTGGAAACATGCCTCTGTTTACATAAAATCATGTGTATTGTTTTTAAAAGTAAAGCTGGGGGGAGGGCTGGGCGGGGAGAGAAGTGCAGCAATGAATGAATGGAAATCCAAAATCTCTGTAAATGTTCATTAAAATTATTTTTTTAAAAAAGTAAAGCTCTGGGGGAGGGCTGGCCACCAAGCGCTGTGCAGGGAATGTGGAGTCCTGGGTTTGATGGCTTGGCCCCAAGCTGCAGAGGAACAGGGGCTCTTACAATCACTGAGGTGAACTGTTTTGGGGGGACAGAGTTGGGAATCCTTGGACATCTACCCACACACTTGCTCATGTCCAACACTCAAGAAGCCAAAGTGTTCACGAAGACAACAGCGGGGCCTTGGCGGATCCCACAAATTCCAGTCAGGGCACTCCTCTTCTCAGTGCCCCATATCCATATCATGCTTCCCAGGCTCTCCACCATGATTAGCTTATACAGATTCACTGATACTCGATTAAGTAGTTCTAATGTTCTCAGTGCACTCCTAGACAGCAATTTAGAAGAATATATCCCTCTTCTGGAGACTGCAGGGAAAGCCAATTAGTCTGGGTACATTTGCATATCAATCCAGCTGCAAAATGAAGCTAGTCTTGTTCCTCAATCACAATGCGAAGAGGTCCAAGTACTCCCTCATCTTTTATCCCCCACCTCAAGTGAGTCTCAGCCTTCATCAGACGCCTGTGAACACTGGGGAGAAAATCCATCAGTGCTCCGAGCCCAGCCAAGTGAGCACAGTCTCCGACAGGTGATTATTACTGGGCGTGTTTAATGCCCTCCTAAAGATTAGTGCTAATTCACTCACAAAAATATTGTATCACTTAAGTGAGGATCTTTGTTTCAGGGGTGGAAGGAAGAATTGTCAAGTCTAATTTGAATAAGCTCCTCATTTTCTAATGACAATTCCACACACATTTAATGAGCCACTATTATGTTAAGACCCTGTACTACATGTTGGAATGGAAGGAAGTGCTTTGATTAAAAACCCAAGCAGCGGCTTTCAATGATGAGGAATTCAGAAAACATGTGAATTGGGAGGGACCTACGATCACTGAGCCACGCTCCTCCACCACACAGGAAGCCTGTCAGAGCACCCTTCTCAGGTGCAACTCAAGTTCTTCCAGCTTTCTACTGAGCACATTGAAGTTTGTCCCCAAGGCTCTAGACTCCCCCTCAGAGCAGCTTGTGACTGTCACCTCCCACAGGGTAGCCAGCAGCCACGGAGCACTGCTGTGTCACGCTGGATGGCGAGCAATGAGACTGGGAGGACAGCTCAGGGGGGCGAGGTTCTCTTCTGTCCCGTTGTGCAGAGGGGCGCTGTGAGTCACAGCCAACTCCGCAGCACCTAACAGCGTGCACCTAATGGCGTCCACCTAACCTCTACCTGCAAGCAGTGGGCGGAGGGTTCTGTCTGAGTCATCTGAGACCTCGTGCATATTGACCTTTTTAAGTGCCACTGAAACACTTACCAAGATATATTTAAATCCATAAATCAGTCTTAATAAATTGAAAATGATTGATATTATTCACAGTATGGTTCTTTCCTTCCTCAAACAATGAAAAGAAAAATGGATAAAAAAAAATCTTGAAAATCTTAAATATCTGCACCTCAACAAGAAGGTAACCCAATCACACAACGGACATAAGATATAAACAGGCACATCACCCAAAGAAGACATTCAGATGGCAAACACACACATGAGGAAATATTTAAAATCCCAGCTCTCTTTTTTTAAAAAAAAAATCCCTAGCTCCCTGAGAAATGTAAATTAAAACACCCATGAGGTATCATGTTACCCCAGCAACAACAGCAAAGTTTTACAGAGCAGCAAACACCAAATGCTGACAAGATTGCGGAGAGACTGGGACTCTTACTGCTGGTGGGAATGTAAAATGGGAGAGCCACTATGGCAAGCAGTCTGGTGCTGTCTCAAAAAGTTGGAAATAGAAATACCATTGGACCCAGCAATTCCACTACTAGGAATATACCCTAAAGAAGCCAGAGCCACGACTCAAACAGATGTCATGTACACCCATGTTTATTGCTGTGTTGTTCACAGCAGCAAAGAGATGGAAGCAACCCAAGTGCACATCAACAAAGGAATGGATAGAAAAACTATGCAGACAGTGGACTATTATGCAGCATTGAAAAACAATGAATTCATAAAACATTACACAACAGGGGTGAGCATTTCTATAGTAAGAGGTACTGAGCACAGAATTAAAAACCAAACTCACTGTCACAGTGTTCGTTCCTACTCACGGTGACTGTATAGACCCATAGGTTTCTGAGTTTCTAAATCGTCAGGGGAGCATAGTGCCTCACCTTGCCCCAGAGCCACGGCCAATGGGTTTGCAGCGTCGCTCTTTCTGCTAACAGTCCTACGTTTAACTCCTTACATGGTGTGAACCAAGGGATGGAAACGCAGAGTGGAAAAGGGGGCAGCAATTAAGTATTAAAGGAACATGTTTTCATTTTTCCCACTTTGAAAAGGAGAAATTGAGTAAAACCATAGGGCTAAATTATTTAAACTAAAATAAGCTGATTCTCAAAAGAAGAGAAAAATGTTAAATG
Organism: Elephantulus edwardii; assembly: GCF_000299155.1. Taxonomy (NCBI): domain Eukaryota; kingdom Metazoa; phylum Chordata; class Mammalia; order Macroscelidea; family Macroscelididae; genus Elephantulus; species Elephantulus edwardii. The sequence goes on from NW_006400165.1 coordinate 1,002,687, forward strand.
TTGACAAAGCCAAATATAAGGCCTACCTAGGGCAGTGAGTGGTGGCAAATCGGATTCGGGGATTAAGACAGAGCTCAATGCTGTTGGTTATTATGTGCTGTCGAGTGGGAACGGACTCACAGCTGAGCTGCATTGCGTTCTTACAAGCAACAAATTGCAAAGGATGAACTGACCCATCTTTCTCCCTCGGAGCAGGTGGTATATTGAAACCACATGCCTTTGGGTTGGCAGCACAGCTCCTTGCCACTGGGCTCCCAGACCTCCCTAATGGCGGTTCGTGTCATTGTTAGCTGCGTGCACATGCCCTCACACAC
>NW_006400165.1:1003100-1011822 GCF_000299155.1 Elephantulus edwardii
CACACACACACACACACACACCCATCCCCAAAGCTAGTTCCTTCCTCTTTCCTAGTGTTCCTGTTCTCACTCAGTTAACCCAGACCCCTAAGCAGCTTAGCCCTCACAGGCCCCTTTTCTCTCTGTCTCACAACCCATGTCCAGCCTGCACGACCATTTTAAAGAAATACTGTTAAAATGCTACATTTGTAATGTCACTCACTTCTCAAGTGTCTAGTACTTGGAGTCAACTCCCAAGTTTGTAGTCTGACTTTCAAGGCTGTCTATGAGCAAGTCTTTACTTGTCTGACCTCGGCCCTTACTGTGCACCTACCTACCTACCTCCCTCCGTTGTGAAAGCAGAGGATGCTTCAGGAGAAGAGAGGCCCTGACCAGAGCGCATGTCTGTTTTGTACAAATACCAACTAAAGGACCCTGTTCTTACTCATGACATTGGCTCACTTGTTTCCAGAAGGTTCTGGAAGATATCTGAACAGGAATACAGCTCACCCCACACTGCTCTGTAAATTATGATGTGGCTTGTATATGCCACTGTACTTGGGATTACAACAACCTTATTAACAGACATTAAGCTCTTCATTTAATGAACACTTGAGGCCCAAAGAGATAATGTGAAAGTGATTTGCCTAAGATCACACAACTGAGAAGTGGTAGAGTTGGACCACCTCTTCAATAATTTCTTATCAATGTCCTTTACCCCCTTGGTCTACTATCCTCACTGGCCTGGCCCCTCCCGAAAGCGCACACTTGGGCTCATCACCATGAGGCTTGTTATCCCTGCAGCAACACGATGGCGTGCTTGCAGCTAGCACAAGTCCTCTTACCAGGTAGATCTTCCCAGTAATGGCTGGGCCCATTCCCTAGCCTCCTCTCAATTAAGCTTGAAAAAAGAATTCCTGGTCCCTGCCCCCCTTCCTTACCTCTCCTTGTAGTTCAGGTGCCATCCCTACTCTCCTCCCAGAAACTCTTAAGGTCACATTTAATAGGCACACGTTGGTTCCCATCTTACTGGGTCTGGTAGCAATGTTTAACGACATCTCCACCACTCTGTTTTCTCTTTTTTTGTTCCGCACTTTGACATTTTTTTCTTTGTTGCACATCCCCCCTTCCCTCCCCTCTTTTTTTGTAGGGCATTTTTATGTTTTTTTCATTGTTGCCCATTTTCTCCACCCTCCACTTCCCTCCTTCACTTTATTCTTGAAAATCTTGTTTGCCTTTGTTTGCAGGACACCACTCTATTTTTACGTTCCTTCTACTGTTTATCCCGTGTTTGCTTCAACTGCGAAAGAGCCTTCAGCAGCAGAGAATATTGATTCTTGTCACTTGGACTGTTCAGAGGCTAGAGAGGTGTCTAGGCGAGACACTACAGAAAATGAAGCTTAATTAGATAACTTAAAAAAAATTTGTATTCACTCACTGTGGGACGTTTTCCTAGCTCCCCGTGCTGAGATGCAGACTTCCGCCGTGATCCTGTGAACATGGCCGATCACTTCCACATGACTAGGAAACTGAGGCCCTCCTGAACATGGTGGAGTGATAAACAAGTCCCCGGAACTGCGGGGCTTGCCTGCGCTAAAGGCAATCTAACAGCTCTGGTGGCCTAGTGGCAAGAAGCTGCGCTGCAATCCCGAAGACACAAGGTCTGAATCCACCAGCTGCTCCGTGGGAGAAGGACAGGCAATGAACGGCCTCTGAAAACCCGCTGGAGGGTCAGCTATGTCTCAGTTCTGATTCGATGGTACACAACACCACCACACAGACAACTAATGATTAAAATATGAGCTTCCGACTCAACACCACACAACAACAACAACATACAGAAAGAGTAATCGTCCAAAGCATGCAAAACAAAACAAAAAGAATAAGCTGCAAAGCTGCAAAGCTCCAAAGGTGTCAGTGTTTCTCTCTCTTTCTCTGTCTCTCTCTCTCTCACACACAAACACACACACAGAGTTATGAAATGTGACCCGCTGCACGTGGCAGCACTGTTGGACCAAGGCAGTCAAAACAGCCGCTTCTTAACTTTCCTGTCAACATGATAAAGCCAATGAAAGAGAGGCATGAGGACTGAGGTCAAGTGGGCTGGGTAACAGTGACCTTCTCAGGGTCCGAACATGTAGCTCTGCCCACTTTGAGGAGGATGGGAAATCTCCCCCCATGTGATTAACTACCTCGGAAAACCCCAGCGGAGGGTCAGCTATGTGTCAGTTTCCACTGGAAGGCACACAACAACAACAACAAGAAGTCAATCTTGGCTCCTCTCCTTCTTGAGGAGGTGAGTCCCCTGACCCCCTTCCTTCATTTGAACTGTGTCTGTATTTGCTTTCAGTCTCCGTTGTGCTCCCCCCAACACCAAGCTGGATCTTGTACTCCTCCCTCCCTCTTCCCCTGGTCACTTTGCAATGCACCTCATGTTCCAAATTGTCAATTAGCTAATTTTTTTTAAATTTACAATGAAAATTTACAGAGACTTTGGATTTCCATTCATTCATTGTTGCACTTTTCTCCCCTCCCAACCCTCCCCCCTAGTATACTACCTTCTTGGAAATGGAAAAGAAAAATTCGTTCATTGTTTTACAATCCCTCCCCCCAGGTCCACTTCACTAGCAGCCTTCATTCTGGACTCCTGTCATGACAAAAATCCCTAATAATTTTCCCTCTTAAACAGTTTTCTCCCTCATCTGTTTCAATGCAGTATACATTATTGAACCCATCCTTCTCAGTCTCCCCCCAACCCTGAGGTCAGACCTGCTTTACAATAGTGGCACCATGCAGTATTTGTCCTTTTGTGACTGAGATACTTCACTCAGCATAATGTCCTCCAGGCTCACCCATTTTTAATAATATTGCATGAGTTCCTTGTTTTTCAATGCAGCATCGTATTCCACTGTGCAAATATACCACAGCTTCTCTATCCATTCATTTGTTGATGGGCACCTGGGTTGTTTCCAACTCCTTGCTATTGTGAACAAAGCTACAGTAAACATGGGTGTGCATATATCTGCTTGGATGTCATTTATGGTCTCTTTGGGGCATATTCCCAGTAGTGGAATTGCTGGGTCAAATGGTATCTCTATTTGCAACTTTTTAAGAAAGCGCCATACCGCCTTCCACAGTGGTTGCACCATTTTACACTCCCACCAACAGAGAATAAGGGTTCCAGTTTCTCCACAACCTCGCCAGCATTTGTTGCTTGCTGTTCTATTAAATTTTACTATTCTGACTGGGGTGAGATGGTATCTCATAGTTGTTTTGAATTAGCTAATTTTTAAAGTTCTAGCTAATGCTAAAATTTTCCAAGTCCATATGCTGAATGCCAAATAAGAGGCCTAGTTAAAGAAATGTGTAAGTGTTCAGAGGCAGGAAAAGGTCTCCCAAGGTTTAAGATAATTGAGTCTGAGGAAAGCTTGGCAAATTCTAAGACATGTTAATTCAACAAAACAGATCAATTTCAGTCTATCCCAACATAAAAGCATTCCAAAACCATTGGCTAAGACTTTTACAATTACTTTATTTGTTGCATCAAAGGAATGAATTGGACTTATTCATTGCAAATACCTTTTATAAGAAACATAAACAGCGACGATACACATGGAGCTCGCCTGATGGTCTACAAGGAATCAGATTGACTACATCTGTGGAAAGAATCGTTGGAAAAGCTCAATATCAGCTGTAAAAACTAGGCCAGGTGTTGATTGTGGAACAGACCATCAACTACTCAAGCAAGTCCAAACTGAAGCTCAAGAAAATGAAATAAAATCCACAAGAACCAAAATTTGACCTTGAGTCTATCCCACCTGAATTAAAAAACCATCTCAGGAACAGATTTGAGGGCTTGAATACCCATGAGCGAAGGCCAGATGAGCTGTGGGAAGATATTAAGAATATTATCCATGAAGAATGCAAAAGTCCTTACAAAGTTAGAAGAAAAGATTGAGGTGGATGTTGGAAGAAACCCTGAAAATTGCTCTAGGGCTCTGAGAAACCAAAGCATAGGGAAGAAATCAGGAAGTTAAAGACCTGAAAAGAGGATTTCAAAGGGCAGCTCGGGAAGACAAAGCAAAGTATTATAATGAAATGTACAAGGAACCAGAGTCAGAAAATCAGAAGGGACAAGCTTGCTCAGCATTTCTTAAGCTGAAGAAACTGAAGAACAAATTCAAGCCTTGAGCTGTAATACTTAGGATGCTATGGGCAGAATATTGAATGATCCAGAAAGCATCAAAAGAAGATGGAAGGAAGAAAAAATAAAAAAAGAAGATGGACGTATTACACAGAGTCATTGTACCAAAATAAATGGCTGATACAAAAAAATGTAAAACTTAGGTTAGTTTTTAAAATGCCTCATAAAAAAACTGACATAAACTTTGCTGTTTTTATATGTCCTTGAGTCAGAACCAATGCATAGCTGACCCTCTGGTGGGTTTTCAGAGGCTATAAATCACATACAAGGAGATTGCCATCTTTTCCTCATGCAACTGTAGATAAAATCAAACTTGGGGTTGGTGGCACAAAACCTTACCACTAGGCAACCATAGACCGTGTGTTTATCCTTATACTACTACAGAATAAATTGTTATACTTGTGTTCAGACATTAATTTAGATTTAGTCTGGCAATAAAGACTTGTTTAGCCATTATTTACATCTCTTTCATTAATGTTCTTAGGATTATTCAGAAAATGCAAATTTGATTCTAAGTTAAATTTTACTTTCTAGAAAATCTTCTATCCCTGAATATTTATTTGCTACAATAATTTGTAGCAGGCCTCTGAAAACTCTATGCACAACAGAACACACGCAGACTACTGGGGTAATCAGGATGGGTGTGTCAGAGGCAGTGCAGTTGGCAAAGGATAGAGCAGGGTTTAGGGCTGTTGTGCATAGGGTCGCTATGAGTCGCAAACAACTCGACAGCACATAACAACAACAACAAATATTTATATTTATTTGCTAGACTAAACACTAAAAATAAGAATTTCATTAAATAACTTATGTTCAACAGGCAACTCTGATGAAGGAGGAATTCAAGTTGCTCTGGTCCCAGGAATTGGTAAAATACCAATTGACGTATTTCAACAAAAAGATGCTGCCCTGACATGCTTACCAGGCTCTGCCAAGAAATCTGGAGGACAACTACCTGGAAAACTGACTGGAAGAGATCCATATTTATTCCCATTCCAAAAAAAAGGTGACCCGACAGAGTGTGGAAACTATCGAATGGTATCAATAATATCACACAAAAGCAAAATCCTGCCGAAGATTACCCAAAGCAACTGGAACAACAAATACATGGAGAGAGAACTATCAGAAATACAAAGAGGCTGTGGCATTAGCGGCATCATTGCCAATGTCAGATGGATCTTGACCAAAAGCAGAGAGTACGAGAGGCATGTTTATTTGTGTTTCATTGACTATGCAAAGGCATTTGACTGTGTGGATCACAACACATTGTGGCTAACCTTGAGAAAACCGGGAATCTCAGAATACCTGACAGTGCTCACTCGAAACCTGTACTTGGAACAGAAGGCAGTGCTCAGAACAGAGCAAGGAAACACTGCATTGTTCAAACTCAGGAGAGTTATACATCAGGGATGTGTCCTGTCTCCATACCTTTTCAATCTGTATGCAGAACAGATCATTCAAGAGGCTGGACTTTATGAGGAGGAATGTGACATGAGGAAGACTCATCACCAACCTGTTATGCTGATGACACAACCTTGTTTGCTGAAACTGAGGAGGGCCTGAAGCATTTGCTGCAGAGGATCAAGGACTGTAGTCTGCAATATGAATTGAAGCTCAACATCAAGAAGACAAAGATTCTCCCCACTGGGCCAATTGATAACACTGTGATACATGGAGAAGAGATTGAGATTGTTAACAACTTCAGTTTGCTCAGTTTCACAATCAACACTCTTGGCACCAGCAATCAGGAAATCAGAAGACGAATTGTATTAGGAAAATTTGCTGTTGGGGACCACTCCAGAGAGCTAAGGAGTAAGGATGTCAGTTGAGAGACTAAGGTGCACCTTGTTCCAGGCCATGGCCTTGGCAATTACTTGCTATGCATCAGAAAGGTAGACAATGACGAAAGAGGACAGAAGAAGAATTGATGCCTTTGAGTTGTGGTGCTAGAGAAGAGTACTGAACATACCATGGACTACTCTTTGGAGGCAAGGATTTTTTTTTAATAATTTTAATGAACATTTACAGAGAATTGAGATTTCCATTCATTCATTGTGGAGGCAAGGATTTTGAGGCTCTATATCACCTACTTTGGGCATGTAGCCAGGAGGGACCAGTCTTTAGAAGGGTTGAGGGACAGCACAGAAAAGCAAGACCCTGGATGAGATGGATTGACACAATAACTGGGGTAATGAGAGTAAATGTGTCAGACACAGTGAGATTGGCGCAGGACAGAGCAGGGTTCAGAGCTATTGTGCATAGGGTTCGCTATGAGTCCTAGTCAGCTCGACAGCACATCTCACAACTACAACAGCAACATTGTAAGCGTAAACTATGTGTCTAAATATGAGCTACCCCATTTTAACTTGTTTGCATAACACTGTGACCATAAAATATTCACCCAGTAATTGGCTGACATTTTTCTAATTAAGGGACTTACTTGTCTTTGGTATGGTGATAACCCTATCTGAAAGGGAAAAGGCAGAAATAGAGAGAATCTTTATTTAGTCTTTATAGTATCAGCCTTTGTATTCCCTGCCCACTTCTCACCCCCACCACAAAGAACTCTTTGTCTCTATGGATCTTTGGCAGAACTGCAGGTGCCCATGACAGAGACTCCCCAGGACTCTACTTCTGTCCTCACAATCAAGGTGCATCTTTTCTTCAGAACGTCTCCGGAATGTAGCCCTTGTCACACGCACAGCTGCTGCCTAGTTAAGCTCGTGTCACACTTTGCCTGATAACTGATTGTGCTCTCGTGATTTTCACTCTGTTTCACAGATTGTTGTTGTTGTTGTTGTTGTGTACCATTAAGTCAGAATCAACCCCTAGCTGACCCTCTAGCAGGTTTTCCGAGCAGTAAATCCCACGGGAGAAGACTGCTCACCCTTGTCCCAAGGACAGGGGAAGTGAAATCTTGTGATTTTTTTCACCCTGTTTCACAGACAGACGATGCGAGCCCCAGTGGCAAGAATATGCACTGCAATCCTAGAGGTATGCAGTTTGAATCCACCAGATGCTCTGCTGAAGAAGGAGGGGCAATCTCCTCTTGAGCCAGTCAGATCCAATTTGATGGTACACACACACACAAAATAATGAAATAAAAAAAAATATGTTTAGTACAGAAAAGCCAACCTCATAGTGGTTAGATCCCATGATTCCTAACTCAGTACAACATTGACCTTGATCCACCAACAATGGCCAAATCAGGATGTTAAAGATACCATACAACCCTCCCTGTGCAGGACAGGTGGCACCTGGCCAGTATCTCAGCATTACCCTTCTCATTATCCTCACAACTTGAGGTAACACTTTTCTCAGCCCCACAAGTAAAGTGCTCCTATAAACCAGATGCTCCCGTTCTTTGAAGGAACACCCACTATCTTTTCTAAGACTCTGCACTACTCCTCAGGTAGAGAGAAAGCAATTCAAAGCACTAAAATGTGTTTAAAAGGGAGCCCTGGTGGTGTAGTCCATGAAGCATCTCCTGCTACACAAAGGCAGTGCCTGGCTGGCGGCTTGAATCCATCCATCTCCTCCCATGTGACTGACAGCCTTCTGAAAAGCCGCTGCAGGGTCCACAGTGACCCGGTTCTGTCTCCACAGCAATGAGTGAGTGAGGATGTGGAAAGAAGGTGTTCTGATGATGTGCCTGGAGGTGCTCAGGGAATTTGTAGTAAATTTCAAACAAAAGAGGATATAAAATTAATCAAGAAAAGCCAATAACCTTCATCTTGCTGGTAGATGTTATCAAGGCAACTGGCTCAGAGCGACCTTCTGAACACAGACCTGAGCCCCGCCCTGTCTGCACCATGTCGGTCCTGCTCGAGCCATCGTGGGAGCCACTAGATCATGTTAAGGGTCTTCCTTCTTTCATTGACCCTCTGCCTTTAGCAGCATGATCTCTCCCCACCCCCCGCCCCAAAGACCGATTCCTTCTGAAAATAGGCCAAAGTCAAGGGGACTGCTTCACCATCCTTGCTCCTCCTTCAACACAGAGTTATTTGATCTTTTGGCAGTCCATGGATAATACAGAAATGTAAAACTAACAAAGCAAGGAACTGATACACGTATAAACAGGCATGTGGAACAAAGGACGTCAGGCACAAAAGAACACATACTGCATGCTTCCACCGACAGCAAGTTCTAGAACCGGCACCTTAACATAGGCAACAAAGGGCAGGAAAGCCTTCGGCCAGGGCAGTGACTAGAAACGGGCAAAGGGGAGTTGACTGGAGAGCTGAGGATAGCTCTATCTTGGCCACAAGTAGTTTAACAGAGGGGTTGGCAGTTTGAATCCCCCTACCATCTCTGAGAGGCCTTGGGTGAGGAAAGGTGATTCACTTCCATAAAGACTCGAAAGCCTGCTGCCAGTCTAGGGCATCTGGCTCCGCACGACTGGCTGTGAACCTTCACCGAAGCAGATCACCTTTCTGTAAGTTAAGAAAGAGAAACCCCAGGAGCTCTGGTGTCCTAGTGGCAAGAAGCTGCGCTGTAATCCTGAAGGTGTGCGCTTCAAATCCACCAGATGCTCTGCTG